>NW_019741981.1:3541190-3580512 GCF_002891405.2 Cryptotermes secundus
ATTATCACCCCGTCCACCTATAAATTTCCGAAGTGATCTCTTCTGTGTAAGTTTTCGTAGAAGAATTCTGTGTGCAGCTTTCTTTCTTTCAAAATGTTCTCTATATCCCAAACTCTCGTTCGGTTTCAATTATATATGTGTAGTAACAATAATTTATTCCGTGTTGTTATGAAACATGATTTTTGCTTTGACTATATACATATAATATATATATAATATAATATATAATTTGTATTCAGATGAATTATTCATATTTTTAGTACCTTCTGATGGATCAGAAAGCTATAAGGATAATAATCAGGACTTGTATTTGGGATGTGCCCTTTCTAATCTTCTATGGCTTACCGGTTTACCGTTTGTAACTCTGTTCCCAAAATATATTAATTTGTCTCACGTCAATGAGCACGTTCGCCAATCATAAACTACGAATATGCTCCCCATTCTAATGATGAGACAAAATCGTGTTTTCAGTTCTTTCTGCCTTTTATTTCTACAATAGCGTTGCTGTTGATTTCTGAGAGTGCCTGTGTTCCGCTTGTATCACCTGTTTTTCCCCCCTAAATGAAAAATTGAAATAACATTTTATTCGTGAAGCCACGGGTATGCCTGAAAATTTTAGTGGATTTTCTTAGTATTTCTCTCCAAATGTCTAAATAATGCATTAACCCTTAGAAGCATGAATTTGTTCTAACATAAATATTCAGTTTTTATCTCATAGAATATACACAATAAATCCCAACTGCTTAGTAGTGTTTCAGGAAATGTTCCATTCTATATATTATATATATATGATATGGTTAAATACACCGTGTGAGCAAATTGCAGAATTTTTGAGATCTTTTAGCATTTAACCAGGCGATAAACATAGTAACCACTATGGTTAAAGAATCATGATATGCCACAGCCGCTACCATTTA
This sequence comes from Cryptotermes secundus, assembly GCF_002891405.2. Taxonomy (NCBI): domain Eukaryota; kingdom Metazoa; phylum Arthropoda; class Insecta; order Blattodea; family Kalotermitidae; genus Cryptotermes; species Cryptotermes secundus. The sequence goes on from NW_019741981.1 coordinate 3,542,108, forward strand.
TGATCTGCTTCCACTTCTTTGTTCCTAACGATCCTATAATTGCGCTGTTATTTATAAAGTTTATATATTGTCGTTAAGCAAACCAGTTTCTTTTACATATCTGCGGCTGTATGTTTTCAAGCAGTAGGCCTATATTAATGTGTCATTTAAGTTATATAACATTTTTTTCTTGAAATCCCATCTTTAGTTTAGGCCCTGAAATCAACTATCTTAAGATTTTATGGTTTCTACGAATCTCTTTATGTAAGCACATGTTGCGACAACTCCTCAAAATAGTATACACGTATGTCCACTTCCTCCCATAGTCCTTAACTCGGAATTGGTTATGATACCGAAGAATACCGTCTTCTGGGATATGGCGCCGTGTAGATCTTGTGTGAACCGACGTTTCGGAGGGACGTATCGCTTCAAACTTCAGGGTAGAAAAATCCGCGAACGAGGAACCAGCGTGGGCAAGTGTCTGCAGACTGGAGATATCTCCCGAAGATGGAGGCGTTAAGTTACTCCGAAACGTCGGCACACACAAGATCTACACGGCGCCACATCCCAGAAAACGACATTCTTCATAGCCATCGCCATGAAAACCTCAAATCTTACATGGTTATGAGCAGAGCCCGGATTTTGATGACATGTCATCTTTTTTTCCTTGTATCATATGTGATGCTCCTAAATATATAAATCTCGGATATGAGCTGCTGGTTACAAATATGTAAATTTTATAGGTAATTTTTTGTCATCTTTAGGTTTAAGGTTTTTTTTCATTTTGGCGGTAATTTTTTGGTAAATTTTTAGACTTTTAAGGGTATTTCTTGTCATTTTTGGCCATTTTAGGGAATTTTTCTTCATGGTTTCTGAAATGTGATTAACATGGAAGCGAAGTATTCTTTGTTTTCTTCTTTAGGTCATTTTTCTGGATTTTTCGGCCATTTTAGGTCATTTTTTTAATATTTTCAGGTCATCAAAATCCGGGCCTTGCATATTACATTTTTGGGTCATATTTTAGGTCATTTTTCTGGATTTGTTCGGTCTTTTATAGGTCACTTTTTAAATAGTTTCAGGTCATCAAAATCCGGGCCCTGGTTATGATACTGTCTCTTTTATACTTTGTAACCTATGTGGATGACGAAGAGTGGTTGAATCAAACATAATAATTTACACTGCAATTTTGTGCGCCCCTGATGAGATATAAAACCTTAATTCTGTTATTAAGCTATAATTTTGAAGTATTTCTATTCTTTACTGTACGTTCTTCATCACGATGCGAGTAAGATACCCCAGAAACTCGAGATGCGCGCCGTGCCCCACCTTTGCACCTGCTGGGAAGGCACCTGAGATGATGATAGGAAAGCTATTCTTCACGTCGATCTATGCCTTGTCTACCTGCATGAGGCAAAGGATACGCCTTTCTGATTGATGGCTCGGGCTGAGCGAGGTTCAATACAGGTGGCGGTGCACAGCCCAACTCTCAATGAAAAGAAGAGCGAAGCTTGTACTGCAATGGAATAGTAATATTTTCAAAATATATTCTTTGCGATTAGCTCATTGCTGTAGTAGTCCAGATATATATCTGTTGCTATAAAGCTCATCACGTTAGACCAAGGTAACAGTGAAAAAAATGTCTTTCCTTATATTTTAAATATTCATCATTTAGTAATACGTTTCAAGACTGTAGATTCTAATAGAAGCTACAATATACGTTATTAGTTGGTGTATTTTCCACTTTGCGCCGTTTTTCAACAGTTGAATAAAGTGTGTTTTTTGCAGTTTGATTTACAGCGCTATCAGAAAATTGGGGGGGGGGTAGTTGGTTGAGGTACTATGCTAGAAGCCGGAAGGTTGCGGGTACAAGTACAGATGAGGTCATTGAATTTTTCAATTGACCTAATCCTATGACCCTGGGGTTGACTCAGCCTCTAACAGAAATGAGTACCAGGAATATTCTTGGGGGTGAAGAGCGGCCGGCGCATAAGGCAGACAAACTTACAGCCATCTATGAGCCGATTGTTTAGAAAATGTAGGAACCTCAACATCTTACCACCCTATGGACCTCCACGGCCTGTTACAGGGATAGCTTTACTTTTTACTCATTAGAAAATAGGACCATATACCATCGAATGGTTGGGTGACAGTGAATAATGAATGAGGAAATACTCGGAAGGAAGCGGTGATGCCATACTTTGAGGTGCTAATAAGACATTTGTCTGGAGGGACTGATGAGAACCACGAAAATCTCCCAGTCAGGACGGCCGGTTTCCCTGCCGATACAGGTGAACCCCAACTTACAAATATAGTATGTTCTTTGAAATGTGTTTGTAAGATGAATGTTGATAAATTTAATTTATTTTTTCGAAGGATATAACATTAAATTTATTAATGTTAATTTGTTAAATCTTTCGTAATCTCGGGGCTCTGTGTTAGTTAAAGGATTTGTGAGTCACAGTTTATTAGTCCGTGCAATGTTCAGAAATAAGAATTGTTAATTTCTTGAAAGTTCGTAAGTAGACCAGGTCACTCTCGGATTCAAGTCAAAAGCGCCGGGCCAGCATGCTCAGTGCTGATAAATTCAACTTGACTCCGCATGCCAAACCACATCGAAATCTTCTTAAGAGGCTATTGAAAGGAGAAACTTCACGTATAATATCAAAAGCTAACTCCCCATTGTGCTTTCATGCATGAATATTTTTCAGAAAACTAGTAATAAGAAAGTTATTGTGTATCATGGGTTTTATTATAAATTCCTCCGTGTATCACATGAAGCGATTTTAATAACATTATTAATAACAAAACCCAAATCTTTTTCTGCAAGCCCTCCACATCTGGCTGGCTTCACTTCACTGAAGCCTTGTAGCTACACCTTCTGAGCATGTTATTTTAACTATACCACATGAGCATAAATTTTTATTACGGACTTCTTCGATGACGTGCGAGAAGATAAGATTCTGAGTAGCAGACAATTTCTTGATACTGTTTCATAATTATTTAGCCCATCAAGAAATTTCCTGCTCCCAGAATCTTATTGTCTCGCACTTTATGGGAAAGTAAAGGAAAACTAAATTTTGAAATCAATTCTGCTATTTGATTCAAAATTTGGACATAAATATTTTTCGTCACGCAGCTGGTTTCTGTACCAAAGAAAAGTGAAGGTCTATTGTTCTCTACAAGTAGCCCGTTTCCTTCTTCTCTTTGACCATCCGCGCACAGACTCTCCTGCCTGCTCCAACACAACATTCTTCCAGAAACGACGGAATTAAATCTTTGGTAGAGCCCTTTGTAGAGAGATCTAGACATTGCCAGCCCACTATCTGTAGAGGAAAACAAAATGCAGGACAGCACGGACATATCCACTCCTTGAAGGACATTTGAACATGCAGTTCCAGTGTTCTAGTATCGCAGGGCCATTAAGTTCGTTTTATCTCGCCTCTACTGCGATCAGAATTAATTTGCTAATTAAATATTCGTTTAATCAATCGCTATATATTGAAATGGGTGTTAAAGAAGCAACATCTCAGAGTGTGGGCGTGATTCAACAAAGTGTGGGATGCAATGACGTTCTGTGACATGGAAATTAATTTTCGGGATTCCACAAGGTCGTGAGTTTTTCTGAAGACGTGAATGATAGCTTCTCATGGAATATCCTGAGATATGAAGTTTGTTAGGCATAGCCCTCCCTCATTTTCAGCGTAGATAGCGTTATGATTAATTAACATCAATGTTAATACTGCCCTTGTGTATTTGCGTCGTGTTGGCATGGACGGTTTCTGAAGTAAATGATGCCTCCATTTTCAGGGTGGAATTTGGTCGAATATTTCAGGCGGAAAAGACACGAAGTATGTACAGTTTTTTGACAAGAAGCCTGAACGACTGTAAAGTGGAGGATATTCACAAAGATGGCTCTTAGGGAAATGGGGGGGGGTTCCAATGGCCGGCTGTCCCATTAGCGGTAGCGGTGTTGAGCTTTTGTATTATGAGATCAAGATTACAGCCACTCGTATGATCCTCTTACGGAGACATGGAAGGCAAAGAGTTGGAAATTTTTATTGTTGATGGAGAAGCACACAAACGCACACTCACAGACCAAACACATCTTTATGGAGTCGAGCTTACAGTATGTTTCAACTTGCTGCATGATTCATCAGATAGAAAAGATGAAAGTCACCGACGTTTTGCTGCTGACTGTCTCAAGCGCTCCTGAGATCTGTACCACCAACCAGGTTTGATGTATAGATGACGTGTCCATCAGAAACAAAACCCTACCGAAAAATAAAACACGTCAGCATGAAGGATGTAATAGAATGCGAGCTGCTGGTACACCAACGGCAGTTCATACAACTTGTTACCAACAAAACTCTCTGCAGATCTGCAGTGGCTTTGTGTCTTCCCATTTCTTGCTATTTGCCTAACCTCAAAGGACATTTCTCTTTCCTTTCACCTTTCAAATGAGCAGACTTAACAAAAACAAGAGAAAGATGAATCGAAGGAGGAGAAGAAATTAATTGAATGAGTTGAAGAAGAAAACCGAGCAAAATTAGCGAACTTTTGTATTCAGGAAGTCCCACGTTAAAATCGCGGCCGGGGCAATGAGTATCCTCGCTGAGATTGTTGTGTGATTTTCTTCAGTACGTCCAGGCAATTGCCGCGAGAATATCTGAAACTGACCATGGCGCTCCCTCCCGTATTCTTCTCAATTTATCATTCTTTAATGATCCGACCATTCGACGTTATGCAGCGTGTGATACTGACAGTGTTGTTAAAAACAAAAGAGAAATCAAGAGGACAGAAATAGGAATACGTAAAGGAAAATAAAGGGAAACAAGATATAAATAAGATCGAGGAAGAATAACAAAGATAAAGAAGAACAACGATCATTAGTAGCATTGCACTAACTTCCGAAGCACACGAATAATGTTATTCTACCCAGACGACGAATAGGAGAATGGTATTATAACTGGGAGCTAAATATGAGTTGAATATGCAGTAAAGCTACCTCAGAGACTTACGTTTTTACAGTCCTCATTAGGAGAGGGGTACGCAGTAACGTAGTTGGTTGAGGCACTATGTTACAAGCCGGAATGTCGCGGGTTCAAATCCCGATGAGGTCATTGGATTTTTTTAAATTTACCTAATACTTCCAGCCGCATTATGACCCTGGGGTCCATTCGGCCTCTAACAGAAATGAGTACCAACAATCTTCCTGGGAGTAAAGGCGGCCGGCGCGTAAGACTGACAACCTTGCCGCCATCTGTGAGCCGATTATCTAGAAAATGTGAGAGCCTCAACCTCTCACAACCCTATGGGCCTCCAAGGCCCGTTACAGGGATTGCTTTACCTACTTACCTCATTAGGAGCGTGAACAAGAGAAGAATCTTATAGATATATTTTTAATTCTATAGTACATCGTTATACAGGATAATTATTCGAGAGCCTCCCGCAAATATTTCCGCTGTTCAAGCGGAAGAGATACGGGCTCCTCACAATTCTTTCCTCTCTGGTTAGAGGCTGCAGCGCAACTCAGAAGACCATGTGCCAAAAAAATTGCAAAACAAACCAACCCAGATCACAGAAATATTGGAAATGGTCCCTGTTGTTACTCCTGCACACTATGCATCTTCCTAAAATATTTACATGGAAGCGGTGGCGCTCCTTTTCAGAAACACGAAAGCTATCCGGGAAGTAAAGATACAAAGTCCAGAAAATATTTGTAAAGCCGGATCGCAATGCACTTAGTGAGCCTGGGAACAAGTATTTTTTTTTTTTCCAGCGTCGTAGAAATCTCCCGCTTGCTCTCTTAGCCATGGAACAATTCTTGACACTTCTGGACATTGTTGAGGTAGTTCATCGATGGTTGAACGTCTGTCGGCCCGAATGTATCCATCATTTTTCGGATGCATTTATCAGTGACAACGGATGGCTTTCATCATGAACATCAGTTCTCCCCACGTCAGATTCACGTCACCATTTACCCACGTTTTGCCTGTTCGTAACATCTTCGCCGTAAACAGAAACAAGTTGGCGGTGAATTTCAGCAGCAGTTCGTCTTTTCGCGTGAACAGTTCGGTTTTCTGCGCGAACCTCACATTTGGCTGGATTTTGAATCGACACGGTCATTTTAAATACAAATTGCGAGCACACCGTTGCCGTGACTGTGGCCGGTGAACTCAGCCCTCTTATACAGTTCCTATCTCACAGGGAAACACTGCCATTTCGGGAAAAAGTCCCTTGCATTTTTACTGGAATTGTATCTTTACTTTCCGGATATTTCCTACAACTACTTTGATATATGAAACCTGAAATTTTATTCTCCGATCTCCTCTGCAAGGAGCCGACGCAAATCTGAAGACTAGCAACGATTTTCTCCAGTCCCTCTCGAGAAAACTCTTGATGTTTTCATTCGTTTTTTAATCCGGTCTGTCTAAATCCATTTGTGGTGGTGTTTAGAACCGTAACATCTTAAAATTATGCTGGAATTTTCTTTTTAATTTTAGTATTTGTATGTTTTTTGTATTACGATCAACAGACACAGAAGACATAAGCTCGCTTCACTGCAGCTGTTCAGAAATTTGGCTTGATATTGGAGAAAAATTTTAATATGTATAGGCCATTGGCCTGTCGACAGTATCACGAGTGCGTGTCCATACTTCCGGGCAGGCCGAACGATTTGTGGGCAGACTCTCGGATAATCTCCATGTAGCGGAGCCGAAATGTTATAAAATATCAAACTACATACATAAACCAAAATTTCAAGTGGAACTCTTAAAATCGGGAGAAGTAAATTCTACTGTGATATTACGTGAGAAAGCAGAGTACTGTTTGTGAGCGTATTGGTGATCAATCTTGATTGTAGCCTCGAGAAAATTCTTTCCTTCTCGCCATTAAGTATCCCAAGAGAATATTCTTAATTTAGTTTCCTGAGTTTTCTCGGTCCTACGAATCTCATGCAGTGACAACAATATCCGTGAAATTTAGCACGTCTCTGGGTTGTCGTCTTATGGGAGTGAAGAAGAGAAACGCAATGTAGTACGTACTGCGAACTGTGGCTGGAAGGGGCAGGTGTTGTGGACGGTGTGAGGAGCTTCCTCAGTAACAAACCCGGCTGCAGCTTTCCTTGCATTCAAATAAGAAAGTTCTAAAATGAAAAGTAACGGCTTTTCCTGCCTTCTTTCTATGCAGGCGTAAAATCTGACACAATGGCTCTCGCATCTTGTTTCTTATAGTCATGTAGATGAGAGACGGGGGATATAGCGGCACTTTAATCGCATTTTAGTGTAACTTAGTGGTTTTCGTATCCAATTCGTCATAGTAAATGGTGTAAAGACAGAACCCCCTTTAATGGTCTAATTTTTTTCTTCTTCAGATGGTCAATAATAAGTAGCAACAAATAGAAGTAAAGTGTGCAAATTTGGTGTTATAACTTATCCTCTGATGCAGGATTGTCCTTGAAAGTAGGTAATTACTTAACTGGTCGAGGCACAGTTCTTTGTATGTATGTGTGTGTGTGTTATTACCAGTTTCACAAAAGCATGTTATTGGTCCATATATTGAGCCAGTCCACTTCAGTATATTCCTGTAACACAGTTTTCTTAACATCCATCTTAATACCATGCTTGGATTTGCACCTTATATCTAACTAATCATATTCCAATAAGATCTTCGGATCAAAGCTGTGCAAGCAATGCTCAACTCTTCCGCCCATCCATCTGCAATAATTTCAGCGACCAAATCTGATGCATTCTTCTCAAACATCCTCAGTCTCCCTTATCGAGACAACATATAAAGAAAAGATGAAAATCATGATTGTTTTATTGTTTGGGAATAACATAATAAGTAACTTGTAAAATTGAATGATTTTACATTAAATACTACGCGAGTTTTCTAGACGTCGCAGCCTTGAAGCAAACTTGTGTAATATGAAGAAAACAGTCTTCTGGAATGTGGCGCCGGGTAGATATTGTGTTGACCGACGTTTCGGAGGAATGTATCGCCTCCATCTTCGAGGTATGAGAAAGAGAAGAAATCCCTGAGCCAACCAGCGTGTGCAGGTGTAACAGACTGAGTGCAGTCGAGTAATAGGAATTAACTTCGATGAGAGAAACGTCCATTTCTTCAGCCTAATCCTAAGCTTTCGAAAGCTTGTAGTTCCCGTCCGAAGGTCAGAAATATCCTAGGCCATCTCTTGCGGTTTCCGGACTGGATTACTGCAATTATAACACATAAATAACATCTTCACTGTCCGTTTCCTGGCGACGGATTTATAACGCAGGAACTGTAACAGTCTCACTGAATTACACACTCCAAATATTACATATAATGTTTTCTTAGACCGTACTCTTGCAGCTAACTCTTTTCTTCACAGTCTCCCGTACAGAACTGAACTGAACGTATCTAAGCTACAACAGATCCTCGTTATATAGTCTCCTCACGGACCACACAGAAAACAAAAGTCACACGTTTGCGCTGACTGCTTTGTAGCAACGAGCTATAACATTCTCCTATCGTTGCATGCACATACCGCGGTGTGCTTTCCGAGTCGTTGCCTAACAATGCTTTACGCAAATCCATTACAATATCTATTACATAAACGGGAGAAAATGATATTTTAATAGTTCAGTTTCACTCATTGGTGTGATAAATCAAGAAGGATTAAACGGATGGGACATGGCGCATTCATACGAGAAATCAAATTCTTTATCTGAAATTTTGAAATATGTGGAGCTTTGGGGAGAATTATGCTTATATGGGAGTACGATGTTAAAACAGTCCTTAAACAAATATGTTTGGAAAATCTGAACTAGAGGCGTGCTCTTGTAATCATAGTACTCTGTAATCGGGTTCTATAATAATGGAAAATTACATGAGTAGCTGAGAAATGTTAGCTTCATAAGAACGGCTGCTCTCCGTAGATTTAGTACAATGGTTTCACTCCCTTCACATATGGATTTAAGAGTTCACTTTCATTCACTTTGTGTTCGGTTTGAATATCAACTGCCGTGCTACTGCGGTCGTTTCTTGAGACATTGCGGTCTGATACAAGATATCTCTTTGTGGACGATCATATGTTCCTTGGACAACAGTCAAGAAAAGAGCGCATAAAGGGAATGTCATGTCTGTCCGTCTATCCATCTATCCGCATTTTGCATTAATAAATCTTTAGACTCTTTAGTGGTCACTATATTAAAATTGAATATGAATTTAACTTTATTAATATTGGTCCATCACACTAATTAAATATTATAGAATGATATGACAATACGGTCAGTGTGACTCAAATATACACTTATATTTACATGAATGCCTTTACATGTTTCGGTCAGTTAATGACTATCTTCAGAAGGCATAATAACATGCTGATGAATCTAGTATTACACTGATCATAGTACATTAAGTTGAATCAACGTTTTATATAAAGATTTTAATTTAAATTTTTGAAATTCTTAATATTTAAAATCTTAACCCGCTAAGGTTCGTGTTTTCGTGGTTCTTTTATTCTTAATTAAATTCTTCACATAAAAATTTGATTCATCTCAATGTTCTATGATCATTGTGACAGTAGTGTCCTCAGCATGTCGTTGTGCCTTCTGAAGATTGTCATAACTTGATCGAAACATGTAAAGGTATTTGTATAAATGTATATTTGAGTCACACTGGATAGTGTTGTCAAATCATTCGATAATACTGAATATGAATTTATAACTAATACAGTCAACGTGTTGTTGTTGAAGGATATTGAAAACAGACAGGAGCATTCAGAATGTAAGTGGAGACTGGGTAGACAAATACGGGCTGTCCCCTTTCCAGTTTTCTTATACAAATTGTTTCCCCTCTTTAAACATAATTGTTTATAATAATGTATATGCAACCCAATTTGAACTGTATCCAAGTCGGATCATTTCGGAGCTAATTTACTCTCTTTCATTCTTCGGCCTCTAATTAATATCCATCTGAATAACTGAACCGAACAAAACCAAACTCATTTATAGCCAATTAAACTAACCCCCTGACAATGGTGTCAGATAAATCAACATTGTCAACAGGGACAACCATTGAATATGATTCTGAGCCAGTTCAGTCCAGCCTTCATTCTCGTCTGTCTGGGTCATGCTGTTGTATCCGTCCACTTCCAGAACTGGTTAATTGGAATACCAGTATGCAGTGTGTTTACAAAGAAGGGTCATTAACCGTGGGCTAGTCTAGACGGACTGCCCCAACTCCTTATTGGACATAAGGGCAGCTATCCATAGAAGATATAGAGATATCACAATCAAAATTCGCAAAGAAATTAAGCTAAAAAGTAAAGTGGATGGAGTAAACGAGATCTAAAAGTTTGTGACGATGGCGCATTAATACAAATATTATGTTTCTGGACATTAGCAATCATCTTTGTTTTTATTTAAACGCAATGTTTGGGAGACTGAATTCTGTCTCCGTCTTCAGGTGGAACCTACTCAGTTGGACCTGATCGATACAGCTAGTCCCTATCTCCGGACACCTGCACCAACACAAGATAGGATATATAAACCAAGCACGACATAAACCACTTGTGAGATTTAATATAAAACATTAAAAACTTCACACGTATGACCCCTATCACCAGAGAACTATCAGAATAAAAGTCATCACTGGAGACATGAAATACTCGTATGGTGCCAACACAAGAAAAACAAATTTCACCACTCAATCTACACTGAACGAAGCTGTAGGATTTTGACTTCTGCTGTGATTACGGGAGTCCAGATGGAAGAGATGTCCAAGCTGCGTTGACTGATCGGATGGTCTCTCACACATGTTGACAGAGCCCTTGTATTTCCTGTATGTGGTGTTGGGCTCAGTCTGCAAAACTTCACTTCATTCCAACATATTTTGTGGCCTTTCTCGTTTGCATGTTGGGCTAATTTTGATTTTTCAAGCAAACACTGTGTTAGGTTATATTTGTGCTCCTTAATGCGTACTTCTAACGATCTGTTTGTTTCGCCGATGTAACATCTACCACAATCACATGGGATGTTGTACACGCACTGTTTCTTCTGCTGAGCTTCTCTAACCCGTTCAGTTTTCATCAATGTCCCATGGAATGTATGTTTAGTTTTAAACATGATCCTGCAATTGAAACTGTTTTCATTGCATTTGAATTCCTCCTTACCTGTCAGCGACTCTCTTGCATCTAACTGGGAATCGCTACGCAACGATTTACAACAATAGTGGCTTCTCCACCTCCTACGCTTCCATCGCAGTCTCGCGAGAACCTCAGACTCGGACTAGCCTCTCTGCCTGCAGAATCTCTCTAGACTTCTGTCTCCGACTGACTTCCAACTGCCAAACTCCAACTTCAACCATCAGTTCTGGACTAGTTTCCGAGCTGAACTAACAAAGTCAAAGTCAAAGTTACATTGCGACTGACAGTCAGTCAATAAGTCTTGATGTTGAGCCCTATCTGGGGCTTATGGCCAGATATTTATTACTGTTTGACAGTTACGATCTTGTATTTTGTGGAGTGCCCTCTCTGACGAGAGGACGGGTCTGTCTATTTTATATGCTGCTCGCCCTTGCCAGCGCAGTATTTCTTGGGTCCGAGTCCCTTGGGACTCGCGACAATATTTTACTGTCTTATATTTGAGACTTCCCTTTTCGTCACCTCCTACGACTCACAGAGTCACGGTGGTGGTATTCAACCCCGCCTTCCCACGAGTTCTGAGCCTCGGCACGGACCGCATAGAAAACTCCCCTTCCTACAGCTTTCCTATTATTGCGTGATGTCACCGAACTTGCGGAAACAACGCATTTACCGAGCCGCTACCTAGCAACGGCCGTCTGCCTAGATCCGCTGTTCCGGCTTTCAGGCGTCATGTGACAGGATGTTAAAGCTTGTGATACGTATTAACCACTGGGCCTAAAAGAGTTGATAACGAGTGGGAAAGGATTCGAAAAGAGCCCATCATATAGTTCTACTCTCAGTAGTAGCTTAGAAACACTGAAAAAACCCGTGAAAAATCTCAGTCACTGCAGTCACTAACCGTCCGATACTGAAACAGTATACACGTACATCGAAATGTACACTATTGCTTTCCACCGATCTTTCGATATAGGGCCAGTGGGAGTATATGGAATAGCATTTCTTGATTGGCCAATTTGAAATTTAAAACTCAGTACCTGTTGTGAGTTTTCAAATTAAAGAGCCCTCTTAGTCACTTCCGTTTCCTGGTGGTTATTACTCGGAAGGATGAGTCGAACTCCATTTCCGATTGCTCGACATGTAATATTAGTCTGAAGAGCGGAAGGAAAGGCTGAAGGGCCCCACGTGCCTTGTTCCGACTGTGCTATTAAACTGAAGCTAAGAATTCAGCCGCTTATACCGCTGAAACGCGTAATACCGAATGTTACGTTTCTTTGTGAAGTATTCGTATGGCCAGGGACAGAAAGCGCAGAAGTAGTACAATACCCGTGCAAAACATTTTACTAAGAACTTCCCACAGCTCAGATGTTGTCTTCTTACCCCGGAGGCCCTGGTTCAATCTTGGGACACGTTACGTACGATTTGTGTTGGACGAAGTGGCACTAGGCCGCGCCATAGATCAAGCGGTTAGTCGATGGCTTCCCACCGCGGCGGCCCGACTTCGATCTCGGGTCTGGTCAAGAGGAATTTGTGGTGGACAAAGTGGTGCTTGGGCATTTTTTCTCCGAGTACTTCGGTTTCCCCTGCCAATCTTCATTCCTCCAATTGCTCCACAATCACCCTCACCTATCATCTGGGGCTGGTACAATAGGCCAGAAGTGGCCGCAGTACGAGGGACTTAGTCCCACTCGACTAGCAATAAAAGAAGTGGCACTAGAGCAGAGTTCTCCCTTGCTAATTACCATCGTGCTATTGCTACATTCTCATTATCACCGCTCTCTGTGGAGTGCCATAACCCTTACCAAACAAGACATTACTACATATTCAGGCTTTATGATGTGTGGTGTTTCATCTCTGATTCGGCAGTTGGCTGCTTACAGCATAAGGAATTTAATTTTTTGCTAAGTAACCTCTTAGGCTCAGCCGGACTAGTATGTGTAAGGGATAAGCCATGAAATCCAGCCCTCGTACTGCGACCTTCGATGATCTGTTGTGCTTCCTCTTTGGATTAACCCTTTATTAATCCTAAACTTCGAATGAAATGTAGGACTTTATTTATGGGAGCGTCATAAAAGTCACCTGGTTTCATAAAGAACTAGCCCAGGTGACGAAATCTAAAATAAGCTATGGCCCCCACAATTACCTAGGATATGTGTGTGGCTGATACGTCGGACTAGGTGAAAAGCTTAAGATGAAATCTTTATCATGTAGGCCTAACTAACTGACTAACTCCATGAAGCAGATTTCTTATTGAGAATCAGAGAGTCGCTCAGATAGTCAAATAATTTCTTATCCATTATGGAGACCGAAAGTTTACTAATTTATTAAAATGAGCTCACAGTTGCTCCCTGTTCTAAGTTAGATTAATCCATTCCACGCTCTCATACTCTGTTTCTTTTAAATCATTTTTAATAATAGCCTCTCGTCTATTCTACCTCTCCCATGTGATTGCTTCCTTCTAGATTTTGCTACTAAAAATTTTATTATGAAGTTATCGACACCGTCATGTGTTTTACAGCCCCTGTCTGTTTTATTCTTGACAATTAGATTACTTGCTGAAGAATACGGATTTTGAATCCGGTTATTATGTGATAATTTCCGTCATACTGCTTCATGTATCTCACGTATAGATATCTCTTCAGCATCTCTTCTCAGGCCTCGAAGTTTCTATTTATTTTTTAAAAGTAATATTTAGGTAAACTTATTTTAAAGAAAGCAGTCTTCTGGGATTTGGCACCGTGTACATGTGGTGTTAACCGACGTTCCTCCGAAACGTCGGTTAACACCACATATACACGGTGCCAAATCCCAGAAGACTGCTTTCTTCATAGTCACCGCCGTGAAAGCCTCAAATCTTACAAACTTATTTTAAACCACCTTAAATTAAATTTTATTGTTTATAAATATAAATTAATGTAATATGTGAACAATATTCAAATTTAAATCTAAAGACATGATATTTTTTAAAATAATTGACCATAGCAACTAAATGTGCATTTCGGGTTCTCTAACAGACGAACGAGGTAAAAAATGACTAACCGAAATCGTGACAGACTCACTAATCAAGTAGCCAGACAACACAGATAAGAAGCTAACAATAAATAATTAAATGCATAACTGATTAACCGAATATTACCTATGGTGATAGATCTTGGAAAAAAAAATGTATCTTCTGCGAAAATTATTCCTTTATGGGATATACGTGATAGCAACACAGAGGTCGTGCGAAATATTTCTATACCATTTGGTTTGATGGCGATAAGGAGCGAACTACTGGAGATATGTGAAATTTCTTATGGACGTAGTTCATAAATATACCTACACATTAACTGTAAATTTTTAAAAAATTGCAAATATAAAAATAGTGCGAAACTTGAATATATCCAGAATATTTAACGTATAGAGTAAATCTGTGTATAAATTCTTTATCAAAATGAAATAAAATGGTAATGATAATAGATTACTTGTTCTCTTTCTTATTGATCCATGCAACAGTAAATTAGGATTTTTCTCTTATGCTGGGAACTCGCTCTTCTATATTTTATATTAAATATAAGTTAAATTTCCCAAGTGCTGTATTGGGTTATCATAAAGCACCAATGCGTGAAGAGATAGGTTCGTTATCCCTGCTGCCACTACTGCTGCTGCTGCTGCTGCTGCTGCTGATGCTGCTGCTGATGATGATGATGATGCCATACAACAAGAATCAGTGGAAAAAAGATTCCGGTTTCAGAGCAATATATCTCGTCTGTGGCATAGGAATTGTTAAAATAAATTCGAGCAGTATGGCTTATGTTGTAGGTAGAATATTGCTCATATATTCGTGCAGTTTACTGTAACTTGTAATTTCTTCTCTATACAAAAAGTAGGCCTGATTTTTTCGTTTTATTGCGTAGAAAAAGCAAAGTACTTTTAGTTTCTCTAGAGCCTCTCCGTGGCAAAGTGAGGGAGCACCGCGCCGAGAAATGAGAAGGCGTGTTGTTCTGCACTACACGAGCTGGCCCACCACCTGCTCGACGATGTGAGTAAATCAAACGGACGAGATCGCTATTACGTGCCAGCAGGTGCTGGACGTCTTGACGTAGTGTTAGCAACCTGTGCGCTGTGACGCCTCCTTACATTTCGGTTCATGCGTCGCTGCCGTGGGCTGAGCGAGAGATGGTGTTAGAAGGTGTTCTGTGATAGCGATCATGGAAACGTTATTCGTAATGGACGGAAATAAAGTGAGTGAACTGAGCTCTCGTGTAAATGGAAACGAACTTCTGAAACAAGGAAAGCTTTTAAGTCCATCTGTATTGTCAGAGTGAAGTGCCAGATGACCTTGTGTATTGACGGTTGTAACAAATTGCTTGTAACGCAGTAGAACAAATGTTTACATTGTCATGATAACCAGTGAAAAATGAGCTGTTTTCGACAAAATTATGTATGCTGGTTAAGAAAATGACAGTTATAAGAATTTAGTATATTTTAGTACATTAGAAGAGTTTTATTTCGTTTCCCTCTCTACCTGTATGCAGGACGTAGATAAGCACATATAACTTATCACCTAGTTTCAAATAATAGCTCTATATACACGTACATATATATATAGGAGGAGCTGAGATAAACGAAGTATATGTTGCTGTATCGCCACCAAAATGCAGGGCAAAATCAGGACATAAAGATAAGTAACATGTTTTGAAAATGTGACAAAGTTCAGATATTTGGGAACAACAATAGCAAATTAAACCCTGATTCATAAGGAAATTAAGAGGAGATGGAACTCGGATATTGCCTACTACCATTCAGTCCATAAACTTTTGTCTTCTCGTCTACTGTCAAAAACATAAAAATTAAGATATATAAAACTATAATTTTGCCTGTGGTTCTGTATGAGTGTGAAATTTGGTCTCTGACCTTAATGGAGTAACATACACTGAGGGTATTCGAGAACAGAGTGTTGAGGAGAATATTTGGCCCAAAGAGAGAAGTGACGGGAGGTTGAAGAAAACTGCATAATGAGGAGCTTCATAACTTGTACTGTTCTCAAAGTATTATTAGAATGATCAAGTCAAGGAGAATGAGAGGGGCAGGACTTGTAGCACGAATGGGGAAGAAGAGGAATGCATGTAGGATATTGGTGGGAAAGCCAGAAGGAAAGAGACCACTGGTAAGACCAAGACGTATGTGCGTGGACAATATTAAAATGGGGCTTAGAGAGATAAGATGGGATGGTATGAATTGGATTGATGTGGCTCAAGGTAGAGACCAGTGGAGGGCTCTTGTGAACACGGTAATAGACCTTCGGGTTCCATAAAATACTGGGAAGTTCTTGAGTAACTGCACAATTGGCAGCTTCTCAAGAATGGCTCAGCCCCTTGAGTGAGTGATGAAGCGTAGATTGAGAAGAGTGTTAAGAGTACGGTGCCGAGGAGAATATTTGGACAGAAACCTGCTGAAAGTGCACGGTGAAGGGCTTTATAATTTGTACTCTCCACCAACCATTATCAGAGTAATTAAATCAAGAAGGCTGTGACTTGTCAGTGTAGTTAGCTCGTATGAGACAGCACGGAAATGAGTGCGAAGACTTGGTCACAAACCCTGAAGGGAAGGGACTTATTCGAAGGCCTGGGTGTACGTCGTAGATGACCGAATAATTTTAAGATGGGTGTTACAGAAGTATAGAGAGCATACGGACTAGATTCATCTAGTTCAAGACAGGGTCTAGTTGTTGACGACGTAATAATTAAATTTCTTGTTCTGTAAACGGTGGGAAACTTAAGTAAGTGGGACATTATTGATTTCCCAAGAAGTACTCATAGAATAGCGTAGCACAGTAGTAGATTGCTGCTGGTCCTCGATAGCACAGTCCTGTCGGGTCCCATTACCAAATTTTTGTTCGTTCCAAGAACATTTATGTGATAGGAAATTCTCCTCTTTGGAGAGAGAAGGGGCTGGCCTTTCTGAGTAGGGGCTATATTTATTGCACCATACTTCAGCTCGAGTTCACTCGCACTCATACAGCGTCCGTGTACGACCGTTTTTACTTTTTTGAACACCATACACGTTTGTCACTTTACTACAATTAATGACATTTATACAAGGCATACACAGGAACTTTACTGAAAGAGTTAATTAATAATTATATTTATATGAAGTAAAAGAAAAAAAAACAAATAGCAGTAATATAATTGGTTAGTAATTGGGGATTTTTTTACAAAACACCCAAACAGGATATCAGGTAAACACTACACAATGATAGTGCCATACCATCATTATGAGAATGACTGATTTCTAGGTATGACTAGTTGCAGTCAGAATTTCTCAATTAGCCCTAGCTCATTGTGAACTAGGTTGATCACTTGACACACCCAATGATTTGTCACTCTTTGTAGCCCCCCCCCTCCCATATATTTTGTAGGCCTATACGATTCCCTACCGGTCACGGTAGCCGAGCGGTCTAAGGCATGTACTGTCTTAACTCCCTCGGAAGCCGGGATCGTAGGTTCGAATCCCAAAGAAGTGGTGGATGTTTGGTATGTGTATGTATTTATTCTGTGTTTATGTTGTCCTGTGTTAAGGTAGAGGCTTTGCGACGAGCTGATCATTTGTCCAAGGAATCCTACCGTCTGTAAAATGATCATGAAACTGAAAAATCAGAGGCCAGGGTCCAAGGGGGCTGTAGAGCCAGTGAAAAGAAAGAAAAAGATTCCCTTGTGGCCGATTTGCCTCGGAGTCGCGGCTCATCACAGGAGTGCCAGTGCCAAAGCCAGAGCTAGAGCCAGAACTGGTTTCCCGCTTCAGGCAGGAATAGTGGAATTGAGATATTATCAGATATCAGAGGTCACCGGACGCTAATTGGTCGCATCATTCTGATTTATGCGAAAGGTCATCCGAAGTATCAGAAACTGGGCCCCTGACACCCAGCAGCTGCACATCCCGTCTTCCCGCCTGTCTCATCTCGGTTGCTATGAGACTCTGTTTAACATTTATGATCACGTAAAAGTAACTTCATAAAAACCAGTTTTCCCAATAGGCTACTCTGTCTACAGCGCGTCCAGGTTTTCTAAAGGGCTCTGACTGTAGTGTACTACAATCTTGTTGACTGGGTGATTATGATGGAGAATTTGCTGGAATGAAGATTTTAGGGGAAACCGAGAATACCCGCCCCAGAGCCACTTTGTCCCCCACAAATCCCATTTGACCAGACCCGGGATCGTACCCAGGCCGCCGCGTTGGGAATCCAGCGACTAACCGCTTGAGCTTGGCGCGGCCTACTACTTTGTTAGTAAGTCAATCGGTTACTTACTTAGTAAATAGACAAATTAGTTCAGTTAACTGGTGTTACAACTGCTCAGTTAGTCAATGAGTAATTAATCAGTGTTACCTAATCAGTCGGTTATTGAGTTAACAGGTAAAATAATGACTCTTAACTCTATCATTGAACTGGCGAATTGCTGAATTAATTATTCACTTATTAACTAGCTAACTAACTTATTTATTCACTTCAGTTATTCAGTATAGAGGGAGTGGGTTTACCCATGCACCGCGACTAATAGTCTATTGTACGTCCCCCTTTAATTTCTACTGTCGCCATACCCTACCGCTACTGGTTCCCGCTATCTCTCCTTCTGCCAGCGAGGTCGGCCCTCTACTGGCATTGGTACCCGATAACTTCCCCATCTACCGGAGGCATTGGACACTACTTGGGCGGGAAACTTTTTGCCTAATTTTGCTCAGAGATCTCCTAAAGACGTGAGAATCTTTTACGTGCCGTAAATCTACGATACGGGACCCACGGCTTAAAGTCCCTCCCGGAGGACTTGTTCCCTGAATTTTTCCGCCCTTAAAATTTCCACGACCTCCGCCGGGTTTGAACCCGCGTACCTTGAGTCACGAGGCCGCTTTATTTATTCACTTAGTAATGTAGTCAAGGTGGTGATTTAATCAGTCATTTAATTTCTTAGTTAGGTTGCAATAAAAGAATGAGAAAGACTGTAATACAGCAAGATACTGAGTCACAGAGTTAATTATTTCATACATATATTAGTAATGCAGTCAGTTACTTTATCCAACAAGTGGTTTCGTGAGAAAGTCAGCAGCAGACGTCTGCTTGCTTCGTCTTGACCACGGCATTATAAACTTCTCCTTGTTTAAGTATCTGACATCTTTATATATTTCCTGCGAAGCATCACACCAGCAGCAGTTGAGAGTGGACCCATATTTCACGTGCTAACGAAGCTAGTAGACGTAACGAAATGTTGTTAACACAGCAAGCTTCAAGCTCTTGTATCTGCTGCCACTGAACTTGCCTCCTTTACCATCTCGTCTTCAGGCCCTGTACAAAAAGGATATCATTTTATTGGGAGTGTTGTATCGGTCTATAACTTCGTATTTTACTCTGAAGTATGAACACAGATGAAAGATTGATATTGTAGTTTTGTGGTTTATGACATCGTACATGTAGTTGAAAGGTGGGTACCTATGTACTGGACTACACGGCGTCATAATTAACACCACTGTAATATGAGTCTTCACATTCCTGAAGATGTCAGAGCATATAGATTGAGGATGTCTGGTAATAAAATTCTGAAACAATGTGTTCATGAAAGAAATGATTTAGTAAAGAAATGTTGAAAACTGAGCAGCAGGAAGCTTCGTAGTTCGTACGCTTCTCCTGATATTCTTATGAAGACGTGTGAGTAGGGTGGAATATGTAACACGTTAGGGGGAAAGTCAAAATGTGTACTTCATGGAACCGAGTCCTTCCCACGGTAGTGGGATAAACATATACATACAGATTTACATACTGATGGGTACCAGGGACCCTTTCCCAGGGGTAAAACGGCCGGGGCTTGAAGCTAACCACCTCCAACTAGTGCCGAGTTCAAGAAAGTTTGGATCTATACATCTACTCCCCCATGCGCCTTCATGGTGTATTGCTTAATTAGTTAAGCACAGGGACAACTTTGCCTTTACCACTGAGATGGGCTTAGGTGTCATGATATACATACCAAGTTTCATGAAGACTGGTTCATGTATTCAAAAGCTGATTGGGGGGCGGGAGGACAGACACAGAGATAAAATGGGGACAAGACGGTCTCTTCGCTTCCTTCTACCCTGAAGATGGAGGCGATAGGTTCCTCCGAAACGTCGGTTAACACCACATATACACGGTGCCAAATCCCAGAAGACTGCTTTCTTCAAGATGGGGATCGTTTAAGTTCACTTTTATTTATTTATTTATTTTTTTTTCAAACTATAGAACATGGCTAAAAATGGATCACTAACTTGTATAATTCATTCTAACTCATGAAGGGTTAGATGGAAGTTGAGATTCAGAATTTCGTCATAGAACTTCCTGTCTGGGCTGTTAAAGACATGCTGAAGCTTCCCGGGTCCTGGTCGTGTCAATACTCTCCTTTGGGTAGTGACCAGCATCCTCGAAGTGTGCAGGCGATTTCAGTTGCTGGACTGGGGAGTGTCGCGTGTGAATGACGGGCAGAAACTTACTTCGTTCACCGAGTGTGCCAAAATTATAGTCCCGTTCTCGAATAACTGTAAAAATAAATAATTTGTAATTATAAAATATTCATTTAACTCGTTGTTTAACTGTGATAATTATATACATATGTCAGGATTTTGTGGTTGTGACTATAGACGGTTTTTGGATTGGATGATGGGATTTATTGATACGTTTGTTCTGAAGTCTGAATACGATCTGTAACTTCAAATGAAACTGGACTGCTCTTTGTATGTGTAACCAATCAAGACAGGTCTTCTCAGTTGCTAACATCACTTGCAGCGACATGGGACTCGAGGATGCTTGGCTTCTCGAAATACATTCCCGCATATACAGACATTGCTTGGACAATTATTCTTATTGGGAGATATGCAGAAATGGTAAAAGTATTCATTAAAAATTGTTAAATAAATATTATTTTACATAAGCATAATTTGAGACGATATAAATTCTAGTTAGTTGTATAAAATTCGTTACTAGAATTGCATTTTTATGGAGCCCGAATAGATATTACCGAGTTCTCGAAAGCACTTATTAGGCCATATCCCAACCCAGTTGCATCCATTCCGTACACTGTTGTCCTGTTTCTTCAACGTCCATTTTAATAATATCCTAATGCCTGCAGTAAAATCTACAGAGTTGTCTCTACTGAGATTTAGGCCGCATATATTTCTCATCTTCGGTATAAAAGCCACCTGACCAATCCACCTCATCTTCCTTTGTTAGATGTCCTAACATTTTCTCAGGAGTACAAGTTATGGGGGAAAAGCGTTGCGCAAATTTTTTCCGTCTTCATATTGTCACATGTATGTGTGTGGCTCTCGACGGGGTTTTGGATTGGCTCTGTTGACCGCTCATACTCGTGACTCGGAACTACAAGCAATTACGGCTCCATCGCTAATTACACAA
Organism: Cryptotermes secundus; assembly: GCF_002891405.2. Classification (NCBI taxonomy): domain Eukaryota; kingdom Metazoa; phylum Arthropoda; class Insecta; order Blattodea; family Kalotermitidae; genus Cryptotermes; species Cryptotermes secundus. The sequence goes on from NW_019741981.1 coordinate 3,563,623, forward strand.
TGTACAAATCACCACATGACACGCTAAGCCTCTTCCAGTCTGCTGTGTTTCCACCAGCCGTTCTCTGGTAAGCACTTCTAACAGTGGAGACTTCTCAGCCCTCGCGCTCAAGTCTTCTCTGGGTTGCCGTTCCCTTCCAACTGTTTCGTATACAGAACTGATTTTCAGCTGACTTAGGTCTCCAAGTTTTCTTCCTTACAAATTCTCGGAGCGGCTTGCGCATTTAACAACGTTTATTCTCGTATCCGTTGCAGCGAGAACGTATTTACCAAGCCGTTCCCTAGCAACGATCATCTGTTTTGCTTATTAAGAATCTGTTGCTTCAGATCGGACGTCGTTACATTGTCTGCTTCACGGCTGTTGCTTAGAAAGGAATGTTGTTTCAGAGCCGTTTGTTAGCAACTGCTGTTTCTCTGGCTTCACATTCCTTTCTTTGAGTATTTTCTCACTCAATTATTACTTACGTAAATAATCAAATATTCATGGATTTAGTCAGTCAGATAAGCAGTTAATTCATCAATTAACAAGTTATTCAATTTGTCATTTATGCAGTTAGTCTACCTGTCACACATAGTGCTACTCAATTAGTGATTCAGTCTGTGAGTAGGTTAGTGAATCAGTATGTAAGTCACTGATTCTTTAGTTAATTACACAGTGTGTCCATAATTTAATTCCTTGTATAGCCTACTTCTTTAGTTAAAATCATTACGATTAGGAATTTTGTAAATTTACTAGAAAATCTGTATACCATTGTCAATTTTTTTCTGACTTTAGGCCCATTTACAGTGCTATGACTTTCATCGAACAATGAATTTTCACACTGCAATCCTCATACCATCGACATGACAGAAAGAGGGTCCATCTCTTCCGCTCGAGTGCGCGTTCGAAATAAAGTTCACTGAGTGAGGCATAGACTTCAGTGTTTAATAGAGTACTAAATATATAGAAATACACATCTGCCTACTTTTCGCCTCAGTCACATTTGGCATGTTTGAGCACTAGAATACTTATATAGATTAATTCTGGAGGCAGTGATTAATCAGTAAAGCACTTGGTTGCTTAGTCACGTACGTAGTTATTCAGTCAGTACTGGAGCTTTACGTAACGAACCAGTTTTTCAGTAGTTGTCATAAGCATGATCTCATTTCTTGTGATATTGAAGTTTATTCATTCCTGTTTCAAGAAATCCATAACACAAACCTGAAGCCACAGCCATGAGACACCATGGTAACTAGATACTCGCCCGCCCAAGGACGTCTAAACACCTAACTCACTGCTCCCCGTGACACACTCACGGCCTCTGATGTGTCTTGGTCAAGAGCGGGTAATCAATATATGCACAAGTACAACTCATTAATATCATTACTCTGTAAGGGACTTCGGGGGCATACGGTAGCGTAGTTGGTTTAGGCACTATGTTATAAGCCGGAAGGTCGCGGGTTCGAGTCCAGATGAGGTTGAATTTTTCAATTTACCTAATCCTTCCAGCCACACTATGACCCTGGTTTCGACTCATCCTCTAAAAAAAATGAGTACAAGGAATCATCCTGGAGGGCGTTAAATGGCGGCTGACGCGTAAGGCTGACAATCTTACCGTCATCTGTGAACCGATTGTCTAGATAATGTGGGACCCTCAACGTCTTGCAACCTTATGGGCCTCCATGACCCGTTACAGGGATAGCTTTACCTTTTTATAAAGGTTGCATTTTAACGTCCTGTTGCACTGATTCACGTCCATGATGTGTATGTATTGGCCGTCTTCTTGTGCACAGTCTCACTTGTCACTTCACTACATGTTTCGGCATCACTGTGCCATCCTCAGGTGTGTTATTTACGTTAAACTATTGCACTGCTCGCCATCATGTGTCGTTTGTAAAATAATTTAAAATGTATATTCGTCCTGTACTATAATAAAATTTATATATTAAAATTTTGTTAACATTTATCATCTTATACGTCGTATCTCAAACTCGCGTATTATATCAATCTTCCGCTATGGGAGTCGTTCTTCATATATTTTGTTTTATACTGCGTCTTGTGATGTGTCCTCTTATGACTGCGTGCGTTTTATTACAAGGGACTTCAGCGTGAACTAAATTATAATCGCATGTAGCAGTATCGCTTTCGATGATAGATTTTGGTTAAATTTACTATTATCAGTCAGTCATATCTGTAGTAAATTAATAATATATACTTAGTCCATCAGAAATTTAGTTTGTCAGTTTTTAGATAGTCAGTCCATACATTATTTAGTAAGTGAGTAAAAGAGTACACAGTCCCGTACCAATTGTTACGCTGTAGGATTACTTTTTTGAGTGTCTGTACGTAACGTTCTTACAGCTTTCGATGGACATAATTTGATGAAATTGGCAGAAAGGAATACCATCCACAGTCACTTAATGTTTCTCTTTCACTTCCAGTTTTTCATTGCGTTCTTCTAACTTTAACTACGCTACATAAAATAGTGCGCAACTAACCGGTTCGTTTCTGCCTAGGCTGTGCATGAATTATACAACGAGGAAGAGGGAACTTAAGGATACCTTTAAGTGGTGAATTGGGAGGGGCTGAATGGGAAGTGTTGCCGCTCATTTTAAGTTGTTAATGTCGAAATTTGCATGAAGAAGCTAAGGGAAGTCACTGAATCATTATAGCCAGTCTCCTGGTACAGATTCAAACCGTGTACCTAGTGTCGATATTAGGAACATGTGGAGCTATGCCTCCACTCTCCCATTTATATTTACATCGTAGGGTTCAATTAAGTGTATGGTCAGTTTTATTTTTATACTTTTGACATGTACAATTAATTACTCTTGGTTCCCCTGATGTCTTTCATATGAACAGGACACGATGAAGTGTGTACTTTGTTGAGAATGAACTCAGGCCTTCAGAATTCTAACCATGTACTGAATTAACTTATACTGAAACCGGCTGATTCATGACTATGCAGAATATACCGTAACAGTTAACACTTTCTTCCAGCAAAACAACTTGAGACTTAACCAAGTGCTGCTAAGTAAGCAGAAATAGTGTTCCAGCACTCTCAGATCAAATCTGAATGTAAGCCAAAGTAATGCCCCTCTTTATCAGACCCACATAACAGGGTAGAAGTAAGAAGGGCTCCTGGAATTATCAGACCCACATTTTGGGCGCAACTAGACAGATGCCTTACCACTGTTACCCATGCCCTAGACGTAAGTAAAAATACTGTCTTAGCGCAACCGAGTCGCCAGAATGAAGAGCGTTTGTGCGAAATAACATTTTCTGAACAATGCAGGTCTATAAGCGACATGAATCCGATTTTTGTTTTTTTTTTTTGTTCCTCATCTACTTCTCTTCTTGTTTTCACCGTCTCTTTGCCCCCCTTCCCATATTCGGCTTTCTCCATTTTCTTCTGTTTCTTTTCCTCCACCTGCATCCCCTCATTTTTTAAACTCATTCTGTTTTGTTTTTCTTTTTAATATCCTGACCCTCACAATTGTGAATTCAGGATCTCAAGTAAGACTGTAAGATTATAATGAAACTCGCCTGCGCTGTAACGCACAAGACATTATTAGTTTAGTTTCTTGTTTAGGAACTCCCCTACATAAATAATTAAACCCATTGGCTCCCCTCCCCTCGATAAACTGAAACAAAAGAAAACCCGCTTCTGCTTATCGATCTATCAAGGTTACTTTTTAATTATTGTCTTATCGGAAGTTGCATGGTCATAGCTCATAATGAAAGATGACATGCACAGTCTACATGACTGAGTTCATCGGAGCTTGATAGATTTTCGTCATGCAGATGCCTATCTGTGGTGACTTGAATGCTGGAAGAGGCTGCTAACATATGACCTACCTTTCCAACCCCGGCCGATGATTGAAGTAATGCTCGTTTGTAGCCTAGTTCCCTAGGAGATGAAGTCTTACAAAGTGTAATTTTGTAGACCTGTCTGTTTTCCACCCCTCCAAGGCTATGAGGGGATGTGGATGGGGAGATAAGTTCAACGGTGTTTAATGTTCTTTTAATTTCATTGGAATTTTCCACTTACGTTTTCTTGCAAGGTCACTTCTTCCTCATACATATGTGTGATCTATATATTTTCTTCAAAATGCAAATGTGATATAAATTTGTAGAACTATTCCCTCTCTATTAGTTCCCTACATTTCTATTGATTCGAATTGAAAATACTATTGCAATGCCCAAATTTCATTATTGTTACCGTCATCTCTTTTAATTAATTGTTTAATTTACAAGCATGCACGCACTCAATTAATGTTAATCACGATCATGATATCACAAATATACCTTTAATGATTCTTTGTTGTTTAACGACACTGTTTCATTACAACCGTGTAGCATCCATTCGTGAAAGTAAAAAAAGTAAAAAGTAAAGCTATCCCTGTAACAGGCCATCAAGGTCCATAGGGTAGATGAATAAAATATCCCAACTTTTTCCTGGAGTTACTGAGTAAAAACACAGAAGCCTTCTGAGGAAAACAGTATTCTGATAGAAATTCTAACTGGGCTCCTCTAGAATACAGATCTAGAGCGTTACTTCTGCATCAAACTGCTCGTTTAAATGTGTATTGCGTATGTGTATGTATAAATTTAGTGCCTGTCTTCGTCTATGCAGTTCAAGTTAGATGGTCCCGCACCTAACCACGTATACAGAAGTGAAGGAAATATGCACTTCGCGGATTCTCAGGTCGTGGACTATGAAGGACACTGCCTTTTAGAATGTAACGCCATGTAGTCTGTTGGATATATATCTTATATGTTTAGGCCAAACGTACTGCCGGCAGTTTCATGGAAGTATGAAGAGGTGACGGGCTCTTGTAAGACGTCGGTAAACATATACCAGACCACACCTTTTCACACCCAGAAGAGGGTATTCTCATAATTTTAACACATCGTATTTGTCAGCCTGTAGACATGACCGCCTGACTGTTGGTAAAACTGAAAAATTTAATAACGAGGAGTGATGCGTTAGAAGGGGCAGTATAACGTCCCTTGTGTAATCTGTAATCAAAATCCTAAAAGAGCGATAGAAGTAAATATATTCACTTAAAAAAATGAAACAGTGTCAATGAAACTGACTTGAGAACTCATGTATTATTAAGGCATGACGATGGCCACGCCATAGCTTAAGCGGTTAGTCGCTGGCTTCCCACCACGGCGGCACGGGTGCGATCCCGGGTCTGGTCAAGTGGGATTTGTGGTGGACAAAGTGGCGCTGGGACAGGTTTTCTCCGAGTACTTCGGTTTCCCTTGTCAATCTTCATTCCACCAATTGCTCCACAATCACCCTCACCTATCATCTGGGGCTGGTACAATAGGCCAGAAGTGGCCGCAGTACAAGGGACTTAGTCCCACCCCACTAGCACTAAAAAAGGCATGACAAAGCGTTACGCACTTTGGGTTAACATCTCCAAGGATGTCGCTTAAAAGTAGCGAGACTACAGGAGACGTAAGACGGTAAGGGGTACACCACAGTGTGTAGAAGGGAGCGCCGGGTAAGCTCGCAACAAGTGTCCATGTGTTGATGATTGTGACCAATCTGAACGCTTGTGATGATGACTTCTTTTAACTGAGTCGAAGGATGACCACTGAACCGGAACGGAGAGTTTCTCTGCTCGAAATCCGTTATCCTGTAGATGACTGCACTCTTGCTACGATGAAGTAGATAGGCGCAACAGGCCTGGAGCACGCGGAGATGTTACATCTCCAGGCAGGGCTGTTAGCTTGACCACATCTGAATTTGCTTGACGGTATGTGACATTTATTAATGTGCGCATTTCTGTATGAAAAGCTATCTCTGTAACAGGTTGGGGAGCCCCATAAGTTTGTGAGACGTCGAGGCTCCTACATTTTCTAGACAGTCGCCTCACAGATGGCGGTGAGTTTGTTATTGTGTAGATATATGCTGCACTAATTTGCTTGGTAGGTCTTCTTGAACTCCGTCTGTTCGAAAATTCTTCTCTATTAAAGTGTAATACTTCCTATAAAAATTTCCAGGACAGATTTGGTTGCAGAAGGTGATAATGGAGGGACTGATATATAAATTAAATTTGTAGTGGAAAAATACTGTCTTCTTGGATGTGACCCTGTGTAATCTAATGGTATGTGGTCCATTTCAAATTAGGTATTACATAATTTGCTTAGAATAACTAAATGCTCTTTAGAAGGTTTTCTCAAAGGTAGACAGTTGTCCATTTGAACACGAAATGTTCAGAAATTACGAGACACGTGGTTCTAGTAATATATTGACAAAATTCCGCGTTCATGGCGCTACATCTTAGAGAGCATTACATTTCATAGTCACCGGTGTAAGAACCTCAAACCTCATAACTGCATAGCTGACTTCCATTCTAATTATAAAGTGTAGTTTCATCAGCTGATTCTTCGAAACACGCCGTCCTCCACGAAATAAAAGTCACGATGTAATAATATGAACGAAAGAAAAGTATGTTACACTTTCCTTGCAAATTAAGAGACTGAAATCGTTTCAGGAAAGGGCGTAGGGAGGGGTCTCACCTGTGTGTTTGCCTGTCTGTTACCGTCAAAATACATTTGAAATAAAGGTGCAGGATGATGTCTCCACGGCCCTCACCTGTGTGTTTGCCTGTCTGTTACCGCCAAAATACATTTGAAATAAAGGTGCAGGATGATGTCTCCACGGCCCTCACCTGTGTGTTTGCCTGTCTGTTTTCGACAAAATACATTTGAGATAACGATGCAGGATGATGTCTCCACGGCCCTCACTGCCTTGTTCATTACTAGTATTTATACACTATAATATGGGTTTCTGCCCAATTCGGTTCTAAACCAACGAGACGCGTTGTACCATTTTGACGTGGTATTTATTAGAAAGAGGCTATTAAATCTACACGCTGTGTAAGAATATATTGTTTTATTCATATATTGAGAGTGAGATACTATCTTAGAATGCTTCCGTGCAGAGCGTTGCTGTTGCTTTCGTGATAGCAATAAGAAGCTGTATTTTTTACGGCCCTAAGGGACATTGCTGCCCTGCTGCTGACCAAAGAAGAGGACGAGGAAAATATCTATTAAAAAGTCCAGTAGTTCCCCTTTATGGTAGCTCCACTGATGGGCCTGGGAATGGAATGTTTAATTTAGATTGGGGCCCGTATAGTAGCCTTCTCTTTGTTACTCCCTTGATTCGTTAGATAGAGTACAGTGTGTGCCATAAACTGATACACTCAATTTTTTCTATCAGTTTCTAATTACATCATCAACTTACTTTCTTCTCGACTTGATAGCCATGCTCATTGAAAGTAGAAGTGTTTGTGTGGGTCATTAAGAGCCGGTGATTCTATTCAAGGTGAAACAAAAGATGCCTCCGAAGCTTTGTGGAATGTAGCGATTGTAAACAGTAGAATTGCTTCGTAACGCGGCGAAACAATGCTTCACTGATAAATGGAACACTGTATTCGAGAGATCAGCGGTTCGATATTCAACCAGAAAACATTTTGTTATGATTAAGGTGTTCTGCCGTTCCACTTCAGTTTCCGGACAAATCCTAAAATATACCACAACCATTTGCTCCCATGTAAATCTCCATTCTCTATCTACTCACTTCTTGTTAGATATTACTTAACTATAAATTTCCACGCCATTCACGGTAGCCGAACTGTCTAAAGCATGTACTGTTTTCGCTCGCCCGGAAGCCTGGATCGTGGGTTCGAATCCCACACAATGCATAGATGTTTGTTATATGTGTTTGTTCTGTGTGTTTGTTGTCCTGTGTTTAGGTAGCGACCTTGTGATGGGCTGATCACTCGTCCAAGGAGTCCTACCGTCTGCAAAAAATGATTACGGAACTGAAAAATAGACCAGGGCTCTGAATAGGCTGGAAGAGACGTAGAGTAGTGTTGTAATCCAAGAATGGCTATTTTTAATATTAATAATAAGGTGAATATAAGGAGAAATTATATGTTTTATGACAGTGGAACTTGACTGCAAGTAACTGGAGACAAAAGACAAGATTCAATTTATCGGGACAACACACACATGTCTGCACTGGATGATGTTACGGACCGGTGTGACGTGTGCTGATGTGGAAGGAAATAGGACAGTTGCAAATCATTACTAAATTGCAATTAAAATTAAAAAAGATAAAAATTCCCGGCATTAAGCAGGGGGAGCGGGGTGTTCTATTCTGTGACGCACACAGAAACGCACACACTAAAAAGCTAATGAATAATGAAAAAATTCTTGAAAACCCAGTGGTAAAACATGAATTTTAGTGGTACCCGCCAATTAGGAATGACACTTTATGAGAAAACATAAACAAACTTGTAAATGTTAGGTTGCGATGACGTGGACTGCATTCGAATGGCGTATCGTGTCCTGTGGTGGGCTTTTCCAGTAACAATGTTGGAAAGTCGAGCTCAGTTACGCTCTTTCACAGCTGACGCAGTCTCTCGATTCCAAATGTTCATTTCATCCGGTTTTCACAATCTCCATCTCAAGGTCTCTTACTTCCATTGCTTGCTCGAAGCGAGGCACATGTTTGTTTATGTCTGCCAAGTTTTAGCCTTCTGAAGGTGTCCAGTTCGAAATTCCTTTTGGCCGTCGTCCATCTTGTGCCGATCACAGTAACCGCTCGGTCTAAAACATGAACTGCCTTCACCAGCTCAAAACCTGGGACCGTGGGTTCGAATTCCACTTGAGGTATGGATGTCTGTGTGCGTTTGTTCTGTTTGTGTTGTTCTGTGTGTAGATAGCTGCCACGCGACGGGCTGATCCACCGTCCAAGGAGTCCTACCGACTGTGTATAGGATCAAGAAACTGAAAGAGCGGCAAAGGTTTTCTTCAGTCATTAAACAGTAATGACGTACATTTGCCTTACCACAGGCTATAATCCGGCTATAAATAATTTAACTGAATATTCCGATATTCAATAATATATGATAATCATATTGCCACGTGCATTGCGGACTATATACGTGTTTTGGATTGAATGATTGGATTTATTACACCTTATACGTTCACACAACTCGGGACTACAGGCAATACAGCGCTATCGCTATTCTACACAATTTGCAGCTCACAGTTACACACGCACTAGGGTTCTCACTCTCCACTAGTCTTATCCTGGCAACGGATGTATAACAGTCTCATTGTCACTTCAGATCACACGTGAAGTCTTCTTTTCACAGCCAAATCCCTCCCTTCCCATTATTCTGCAACATTTTCTGTGCCCTTCTATAACCCCTCGGCACGGACCACACAGAAAACACAGCCTGTATTTTTGACTAGGCGTGTTTACCGCGCCGTTGCGTAGCAATATCCGTCATAATGTCGCACGCGTTGGCTAGTGCGGGAATGTGTTCATCGTGTCGTTGCCCAGCAATTGGCATACACGTCACAATATTACCGAATTCAGTGGAGTTCAAATCGTTTCTTCAAGAGGACAATATTTTACTTAAAGTAACAATACCTAGCAGTTGCATACAAATTCAGGAATTCGTTCTTCGTATTCTCTTATCGCCGCGGGATCGTGAGAACTTCTGCCGGACAATGCCGGAGATAAGCAGCAAGCACGAAGCTTATCCTTGGGCCCATCGTCAGGCCGTCCCCGTAGCGAGTAAGGCTCTGCGTTGCCGCAATGAAAGTGCTTCTTCGAAAGTCAGCGATGCACCAAGTATACTCAACAGCACACACTTACTGACAGTGATAACTGACTAACTAACAGACTCAGTATTTGCTGAGCTGACGAACTAACTTAATACATAATTCAGGTTACTGACTATCCAACTACGTAATAGACTAGTTAGTTAGTTAGTTATTAGAGAGGGTGGGTTTTCCCATGCACTTAGACCTGTAGTGGTCCATTGTGCTTCCCTCTATGATTTCTACCAGCCTCTATATCCTACCGGTATTGGTGCTTACCATCAGTCCCGCCCACCCAGCGAGACCGGCTCTACTGACTGAGAAGTATCTATAATGCTTTCTCCATCTACCGGAGGTATTAGTGACTGCTGTTGGGCGGCAAACGTCCGCAATTTTGCTCAGTGACCTCCTTTGGAGGTATGAGGTTATTTTACGTGCCGTAAAGCTACGACACGGGACCCACGGCTTAAAGTCCCTCCCGGAGGACGTGTTCCCTGAATTTTTCCGCCCTTAAAAATTCGACGACCTCCGCCGGGTATTTGAACCCGCGTACTACGAGTCATGAGGTGGGAACGTTACCTCTAGACTACGGAGGCCGCTACGTAATAGACTAACTCATTAACTATGTACGAGTAACTAATTAACTTATAAGCATACAATATTATTAAATAATATCTAACGAACTAGACAACAGACATACTAATTAACTATCTGCGTAAGCGGCCTCCGTAGTCTAGGGGTAACGTTCCCACCTCATGACTCAAGGTACGCGGGTTCAAACCCGGCGGAGGTCGTGGAATTTTTAAGGGCGGAAAAATTCAGGGAACAAGTCCTCCGGGAGGGACTTTAAGCCGTGGGTCCCGTGNGGGAAACCCACCCCTATAATAATAATAATAATAATAATAATAACAATAATAATAACTATCTGCGTATCTGGTTATTTACCTTATTGACCAAAGTACATAAGAGAAAAATTACTTACTAAATTCCAGCCTCAATAACTAATTGTTTTTTTCTCCTTTGGCGCTACATCCCTAATTTGTTCCTTGGACTACCTCCATGAAATTCTCCGTTTCACTTCGGTTTACTAGATCTTAAGACATTCGATAGGTCTCCTTGGGCGGGTGATCAGCTCGTAGTAAGGCCTCTAAATGTACACAAACACAGGAAAACGCACACACGTACACAATCACTAAATATCCATGCAGTGAGTGGGCTCCAAACCCACGATCCCTGCTTCCGAGCAAACGAAGACAGACAGTGCATGTCTTAGACCGCTCGGCTACCGTTACCGGCAGCTAACTTTTTTAGAGATTAATTAACTCCTTTTTCTTCCTTGTCAGTTTTCATGGATACTCACCGTGGTCTCTTCCAATGCGAAATTAATCTCCAGAAATATAAACCCTTAACATACGTTAGACCTCCTTCGACAGTTGAGTGGCCTATGCAAAACCTCAACTTTTCAGAGCAACACAAACACAGAAAAAGTGCGGGTGTACATCCATGCCCCGACACAGATTTGAACCCCTATCCCATTGTTCAGGGAATCAAAAGCCAAATTAGACTTTTAAGAAGTAAAATCAAATTTTAATTACTATAACTTTAAACCAAATTATGTTTAAAAATTGAATGCACATCATTGGGTGGAACGACGGGAAACATGGATATGTAGTTTGAGTGCGGGGGAGGGGTACCCAGAGCTTGGGTTACAGCATCGACCTTTACCTGTTGCGTCACGTATATTATACCTACGTCACTTCACGTAACTAACCAACGCTACAGAGCTGAGTTCTTCTTGAGAAACTTTCAGTTGCTCAGCTACTCAAAAATGTCCAAAAATTTTATGGAGCCCGAAGGTTCATTGCCTTGTATCCAAGAGCTATCCACTTTTCCCTATGCTGAGCCGTATCAACCCAGACATTACTGCATGTTTTTTTTTTCCTTTGGCACTACAGCCCCAGTGGGCCTAGGCCTACCTCCATGAACTTCTCCGTTCACTTCGATTTTTCTAGATCTTACACATACGATAGGATTCCTTGGGCGGGTGATCAGCTCGTCTCAAGGCCTCTACGTGTACACAAACAAAGAAAAACGCACACAAACATCCATGCCCTGAGTGGGATTCGAACCCACGATCCCGGCTTCCGAACGATCGAAGACAGATTACTGCATGTAGCTTTAGAAATTTTTGGTGCTATTATTTTATAAATTGAGAATATATGAAGCATAGAAAGGAAACTCGGAGTAGAAGTTTGCTGATCTAGCAGAAAAGCTAGATCTAAGCAGGTAAGGGATAAAAGGAAGATCGCAAAAGAACTGTGAGGCTCGCGGTTCCCGAGTTGATTGTTCGAGAGAGAGGGAGAGTGAGAACTGTCAATTAAGACAGAATGATGAGAAGCCGTTTGGTGACATAATCGGTCTCCGCCATCTTGGCTTTCGGATCTGCTCAGGCAGAATGAGACTTCAGTTCCATACCAGACCATGGGTCTGTCCGAACTCCGATAAACACAGTAAAAATTGTTCTCCGATGTTAGATTATAACCTTAATCATAGTATGGCTATGTTCCTCAATCAGTGGCCCACGGATCTCTGCGCCCAAATCTTTGTTTATGTCAGTTCGAAAAATATAATTAGCTTCAAATTAAGCAATCACGGCCTAAACAATATTTTATTCCTGCATTTACCTGAAGGGACTGAGGAAAAAAGAAGCAATATTCCAGTCGAGATTGCCGGTGTCCTTGCTGAGAATCGAACCGAGCAGCTCTCGAATACAAGTCAAGAATATGGCCGTCGTACTATAGTGCTCGGTACGACTGTATTTCTTTGCGCCCTATTATCCTAGAGTTAAATAATTTAAAAGTAGTGTATTACATGTATTTAGTCATATATTTATTTTAGCAAAATGCATTCACACAGGAATTATTCTGTTCCGTGAATGTATTTATGTGACAGCGTCTCTCTTGAGAATCCAACAGATCTAACAGTCGCTCAGCTAATCAAGAAATTCCCCAATTTGTGTAGGACCCGGTTGTTTTTACCGTGTTCACAAGATCCCGTGGCTGAGTCCTATCATGATCCAGATGAATTGAGTCCATACCCTTACTTTTATTTCCTTGTTCACGTCCTTACTGGCCGCCGACTGTCTCACAAGTAACTCTACCCCTCTAAACTGCCGTCTCAAGACTCTCTTGTAACAGCAGCTGTTCCTTGTTATATAGCCTCGGCACGGACCGCATAGAAATCATCTCTCCCAACAATTCTTCTCTTGTGTGCCTCATGTAGCTATCGCACGGACGCGCGTAGAGAACATCGCGTCCCCGTTACTTCATTGTTTCCTGCTACGAATCTGTTGCCTAACAACGGGCGTGTTTGCAGAGCCGTTCCTTAGCAACGTCTATCCCTGCTAGCTTCACAGTTTTGCCTTGAGAAAATATACTACATTATTATATTCCCATCTACACTTCGGTCTTCCAAGCAATATTTTTTTCCCATTTTCGACTAACATATTTATGAAAATTTGATGTTCCATACGCCTATGTGCTACAAGCTAATCTGATAGAGGGTGTCCTGAACAGAGAGACAACAGATTGCTCCGAAACGTTGGTATGTATGTACAAAACTACACAGTTCCATATCGCAGAAGTTCTTAATCCTAAGAGCACCATCGTAATCCATGTCATTCTACATAATATCTTATGTTGACCTTTGCTGATGACATGATGCAGTAGATGGGGTCTTAATGGTCTCCCATTCGTGCTGCTAGTATATGAGCTTCTAGCACCTCGCCGTACAAATTTCATACGTCAGGTTAAAATAATTTCTCAGTTACTTTAATCACCTAAATTATAGAGGCATCTGGTGTCGCCAAAAATTGAAGTCACTAAGCTAAATGTCAAAAATGCTACTCTCAACTCACAAGTTACTTCTTATGAAAAGAAACTCCATGGCCTGTAGTCCGCAAGCGAACTATACCGACCGAGCGACCGCCGCTTGTCGGCGAAGCTAGTGCCAACTTTAGCGGATAGATGGTGTCATGTGGTCAGCACAACGGATCCCCAAGGCCGTTAATCTCTGTTTTCTAGACCGGAGCCGCTATTTACTTGAAACAGCTCCTTAATTATCCTCACGAGGCTGAGTGGACCCCGTTCCAGACTCACTACTTCTCAGAAAATCTGGTAGCGCCTGGAATCGAACCAGGACCTCTGGATCTGTAGCCAGCAACTCTGACCACTAGACTACAGAGGCGATCTGTTACTTCTCATGTCAGAGTGTAAAAGTTTGCTAACATGATATAGTCTCCACTTGCGTGAGTCTGGTCCACCAGCAGAGTTTTACGGTAACGGTTATGAGATGTGGCGAATAAGTGGACTTGCATACGAACGGACAGACGGACACAAGCAGCTCGTCTATAATTTCGCTTCGGAACTCCCGCAATACATTCTACATGAATAATAATCATTTATTACTGGCAGAAGGTCAAGACATCTGGAGCTGACCGCATTAGAACTATTACAAAGTGGTTAACCATAGAAGACGGCCGCTTAAAAAGACTGTTCACGTGTGCACTGTAGTAAGAAAGGAAGAAAAGCTAACTAATAATAAGCAGTAGCAATCCAAGCATCTCAGTGACATAGTTAATGAGGAGCAGGATAGTGGAGCGTAGGGGGAAAAGAGTTATTAGAGCTTCAGACAGACAATTTGGTGGGAATGATTTATTTTCGGAGGAAACAGTCAATTCGTTACTGAGAGCCCGAAGTCATGGAAACAAATGCTGTCTACAAATGTCTACAAAACGCTGGTGGAGTTTCAGTTAGCTACATGGTTGCTTTTCGGTTTGTTGAGAAACGCATTTGAATTGGATAAGTTACATGATATTAATCCACTAGAGAACTCAGAGAAGTGAACTGGAAAGCATATAGAAACTACGGATTTTATGTCACGTTAAGATATTATTACAACTCTTGAATAGAGCGACTGAGGAAAATAATCCAAACATATGTATAGAGCGTTACTGCTACTACAACCAACTTGGTAAATGCGTCCTGAAATATTACCACATCTTTCGTCCCTGACGGGAAACATAAACCTACGCTTTGCAATACAGTGCATCCTAAATTTGTTCATTTTGCGAAATGTCAGGTTTCTGTAGGAGAGAAATTGAATACCGATGCAAATTGCTCATCTAGAGCTCTTCAAATTAGAACAAATATCAGAACACATTATCATAACAAAGAGATAGGCTCAACCAGTTTTCTTGCAAAAGCAGAAGGAAATTATAGAAAATTAAATGACTAGTTAAGTGACTGAATATGTTACTAATTTACCAAATGAACGAATATATCTAACTAAATAGTGGAATACTCAATTAACGGACCGATGAAGTAAATAACTAATTAACTAACAGGCTGGCTGATCAACTGAACGAATATGCAATTAACTGACAAAAACTAATTAATCAATTACTTATGTGTCCAGGCTAAAAAGCCGTCGACTAATTAATTAACTGAGACACTAACAAAATAAATAATTAACTAACCATCTGACAGACAATTTAAGTAACTAATTTTCCAACCAGCTGACCAATTAAGCAACTGAAAAGACAACTTATTTAGTGACAAACTAATCCAGGAATAAACGACAAGGTAATCGACTAAATGAGAGAATAATAAAATAATTAACTAAGTAGAGAATAAACCACCTGATAAAACAATTATCTAAATAACTAAACTCATTAATTTACTTACTAAATAAATCATTAATCAACAGATAAAGCAAGTGACTATTATTCAATTTCATAACTGAATAACAAAGCATATCTAAGTATCGAACTTCTCGTGTATGCAACTAGTTCAATGTACGTGTTATATATTTACATAGCGTTGCTTGTATATACGTGTATGTGTGTACTACACATAACATTTCGCCTTCATCTTCAGGGTCGAAGATCAAACCAAACAAGAACGTGGCATGAAGCTTGTATCATGTTGTGCTTGCAAGCAGAACATACTGTCCTAGATGGTATAACCCTTCATATCATGTGTTCAATTCGTGCGTAAAGAATATAAATACAGCAGAGAAGCTTCAGAGATTTACAGTAGATGGCAGTAGCTACCACAGTTTGGATTCTCTGTTAGCATACCGAGATGTAACCACTTGAATCGAAGATTGGATGCCTATTTCCTCCATACCTGCGTTCTAATTTACAACAATAAATCATGCCGGCTAGCTACCACAATTTCATTTACATAATACATGCTTTGTTATGGTGGAAGAGGGAATGCAGTTTCCTCCTTTAATTGTCGTGTTTGTTGCCTCCGCGCGGAAACTAGTTCTTTCCCTGCCTGTCTCACTTTAGGCCTATGGCTTAATTATACATGGGTGGAGTGTTTAACATTGAAATGAAAGTATCTGCAAATGACACGCTCTGCGTGCTTTTATTAAGGAAGAACAAACTTGATTTATTTACTTGTTTAGTTCGATTTTCTTGGAGCGACGGAGTTTTTTTTTTGGGGGGGGGGACAGACATTTTCATTTTAACACGGTCTACAGATTTGCGTTTCTGACCTAGTTTAACTGTACTCAAATGGCGTGAGAATGCGTGATAAAGAGGCAGGAATGTCATTAAATGACGATTATTCTCGTGCATATTTGTATCATTAGATGACGTGGCCGTGATCGCGTTACTATCCGTCGTTTAATATATGCATGAAATTGAAAGGAAAGAACAATGAAAGTAGGAAGAATAGAGAATTATGCAGGGAGGAAATAATGGGAAGTGAAAGAAGGAAACAAAGAGGAATAAGTAAATAAGTAAGAACAAAATAGAGAGAAACGAAGGAGCGAGAAAATACAGGAATACTGCGTGCAAAACCATTGCACATTACACACACTTTCTCATACGCGATAAAATTTGACTGAGTTATCTAAGGAGGCCGCGCCATAGCTCAAGCGGTTAGTCGCTGGCTTTCCATCGCGGCGGCCTGGGTTCGAACCCGGGTCTAATCATGTGGGATTTGTGGTGGATCAAGTGACGCTGCGGCAGGATTTCTCCGAGTACTTCGGTTTCCCCTGTCATTCTTCATTCCGCCTACTGCTCACATTCATCATATCATCCGGGGCTGGTACATAGGCCAGTACCGGCCACAGAACCAAATGGACTGTCTCACTCGACTAATAATAATAATAATAATTATTATTATTATTGAAAGAAGAGATCGGAAGTAAATGTCGACTGTGTAAAGAATACGAAGAAACTATAGACCATTTAACATC
>NW_019741981.1:3580746-3596499 GCF_002891405.2 Cryptotermes secundus
CTGCAAAAAACAGCTATCCTGGGAACATCACACATACTACGGAAAGTGCTACAGTGTGAAGCTTGAAGCCTGAGTGGTGAGGTGCATCACTGGTTCAAGAAAAGGAATACCAGGAAATAAACCTGTGACAAGAGATGATAGTAATAATAATAATAATAATAATAATAACAATAATAATAAAAGTCATAAATAATGCCTTGGGTGGGGGCACGCGGTAGCATAGTTATTTGAGGCGCTATGCTACATGCCGGAAGGTTGTGGGTTCAAATCCCGATGACGTCATTAGATTTTCTCAATTAATATAATCCTTCCAGCCGCACTATGACCCTGGGTTCGGCTCAGCAGCTAGCAGAAATGAGTGTCAAGAATCTTCCCGGTAGGGGTAAAGAAATACAGGTGCGCAATCCTGACAACCTCACCGCCATCTGTGAGTCGACTGTCTAGAGAAAACGTGGCAGCCTCGACGTTTCACAACCCTATGGGCCTCCATGGCCTGTTACAGGGATATCCTTAAATTACTGGGAGAAGGTGGTTTGAAAACTCTGACAAAACTAATAAACACCATTTATGAAACTGGGGAGTGGCCCAAGGACTTTACAGAAGTGACAATGATTGCCTTAAAGAAAAAGACAAAAGCTACAAAATGCAGCGACCATCGCACAACAAGCCTTATTGCACATACAGCAAAGATACTTAAAAGAAGAATTGAAAGGAAAATAGAGGATATACTTGGAGAGGATCAGTTTGGATTTAGAAGAGGAAAAGGAACCAGGGACGCAATTTGGATGATGAGAATTATAGCAGAACGAACTTTGGAGATAGATGAAGAACTGTGTGCTTGCTTTACAGACTGGCAGAAGGCATTTGACCGTGTAAATTGGACCAAATTAATGCAGATCCTAAAGGAAATAGGTATCGATTGGCGTGAAAGAAGATTGATTAGTATGTGGGATGTCGTATGAATGAAGAGACAACCACTAGTTGAACTGTCCTATAGGATTTACTGTAGCTGCACAGTATACACAGATGGATAACAACAATAGTGAACTGCTTGAACACTGAACTGGTATTGTAGAACGGTAGAACTGGACTGTCACTGTAACTCAGTGTATCTTCTTATGTAGCCTAGAGTCGGACATATAGAAAACGGTTACGTAATAGGTACTGCTGTTGCCGGTTACCGTCTTTACAGTCATGAGAGCTGTGCTCAACCAAGCAGGAAACGCAGAAAAAGGGATGATATTGTTTCTGAGAACAACAGTGATGCTGATTGTCCTCGTGTACCAGCGGTGACTGAAAAGGCGAAGACACCGGTTCGTCGAAANCGTTCCCACAAGTAAATTGTACATGGATCAGAAAGTTAGAGTACGACTGGACCGGACTAGAGAGAGGGGAGCAAGAAGTGTGAAGATTGGAAGAGGAGTTCGACAAGGATGCTGTTTATCATCAATTTTGTTCAACTTGTACAGCGAGTGCCTTACCAAAGAAGCTCCGGACGCGCTTGGAGACTTCAATTAGGAGGGTAAATTATTCAAACTGTGAAATATGCAGATGACCTTGTGTCAATGGCTAAGGAAGAAACTGTGCTACAGGGCATGATTGATAGACTAATCGAAATTGGAAGTTGCTATGGCATGGAAATGAATGTGGAAAAAACAAAAGTAATGAAAATTTTGAGGCAACCAACCCCAGTCACAATAAAGATAGACCAAAAGCAACGGGAGAATGTGAAATGTTTTAAATATTTGGTTAGCTTGTTAACAGATGATGGAAGGTGTACTTGTGAAATTAAATCTAGGATTGCCATGGCAAAAGCTGCATTTAGCAAGAAGAAGAATCTTTTTACCAGCAAATTGGACTTAAATTTGAGAAAGAAACTATTGAAATGCTACATTTGGAGCATTCCTCTGTATGAGGCTGAATCTTGGACACTTAGGGCAGTAGATCAGAAACACCTGGAAAGTTTCGAAATGTTGTGTTGGAGAAGGATGGAGAAGATCAGTTGGACCGATTATGTGAGAAATGAAGAAATGTTATTTAGAGTCAGTGAGCAGAGGAATATCCTACATGAAATAAGAAAACGGAAGGCTAATTGGATTGGTCATNTGAAAGAGACTGTGGACCTGTCGTCTTGACAGAGTACTGATGAATGAATATGTTTACTGGTTGCAGAACACAGAAAAATATCCATCTGACCGATGAAGTCTGTTCCTACAAAATCGATATTTCACGTGTGGGTCCCTCGTGGGCGAGTCATTACTTTCCAGAATTTACCGCCTATGCAATTCATTTACGGATATAGCTCAAGCGGTTAGTCGCTGGCTCCCCACCGCGGCGGCCCGGGTTCGGTCCCGGGTCTGCTCATGCGGGATTTGTGGTGGACAAAGTGGCGCTGGGGCAGGTTTTCTCCGAGTACTTCGGTTTCCCCTGCCAATCTTCATTCCACCAATTGCTCCACAGTCACCCTCACCTATCATCTGGGGCTGGTACAATAGGCCAGAAGTTGCCGTAGTACAAGGGACTTAGTCCCAACCCACTAGAAATAAATAAAATATGGATATAGTCTCCATAAATCCATGAAACTTAAACCAAATCGTTAGAGCCGTGTTTTGATAAACTTCTTGTGCGAGGTTTTCCAGCAAAATATTTGCACTAATTTTCTGTCTTCTCCATCCGTGCTACATTTCCCACACATTGTATTCTTCTTCATTTGATCACAGTAGCAGTATCAGCTGCTGATCACGTACAGGGAAGGACCTTATTATGTCATCTGTCACGAAAAACGCCTTCGAGATTTCAGCCTTCCTGCTTCATATTTGGCAGGTCCCAAGTTCAAATACCTGCCCTGATATCGAGTATGTTGACTGAAGTCGCTCATAATTTTCCTCAGTACCACCATGCAAATTGTAGTAGAGAACGTGGTAGAGGTCAGTGCCGGTTCCTTCCATATCCCTTCATCTTCATTAATCATAATCTGAACATGTTCGCTGCATTTTATGGAACCCGAAGGTTCACCACCGTGTTCACAAGAACCCTCCACTTGTTCCTATCCTGAGCCAGATCAATCCTATCCATCCCATTCCATTATATCTCTCTAAGATCCATTTTAATATTGTCCACCCACCTATGCCTTGGTCTTTCCAATGGTTTCTTTCCTTCTGGATTTCCCACCAATATCCTATATGCATCTGAACATGTTATGTTCACCAAACTTAATAGCACTAGAGACGATCGGGACTGGACCAGGCCCCTTGAATCGTTTGAAAACTAGGATAGAGCGCTGACCAGGACATCGCCTCAAGACGAGGATGAGTAACTCTGGAAGCATCGTCTCTGTTAAGTGTACCTCAGGGAGTGTACAGCATCCAACATAATGTTGGTCTAACTAGTGTACCTGTCGTAAGTCAAGAACAGGCTCTATATTCCACTTGTGTGTGTGTGTGTGTGCGTGCGTGCGCGTGGGGGGGATGGTCGAGTTCCCATTATATCGCACTCTAATTGTATGGTTCTAGAAATTATAGCTTCTGTAATAAAAGAAAATACCTGTACGGGTGGAGAATCCGTCAGTCCAACGAGAATTACGGCAAAAAATTTCATTTGCTTATACGATACAGGAATTATGAACATTCTATTTGTTGGAACTTTTTTGCTCAGTATTTGCAACCTAACGAAGCACCTATTAAATTTGTTCTTTCCATATGTACTCATGAAACAACTTGACAGCGGATAAATTTATTCTCATGAAATTTAGTATTGGAGATTCTGTATAGAATTTGTCGATATATGTTGCATGCACAGCTCACAGTTCCGTAAATCTTCCAGTTCCCGTGGTTCGTAAACAAAGGTTACTCTTTGGCACGTTTACATCTCCGAAACATTTAAATTCAGCAACCAACAGTGATCTTCCGAACATATCCAAAGATTGCAGACTCCTCTTGTTTGGATAAAAACGTAAAAAAAGGTAAAGTTTTCCTTGTGCTTATCTAATTAAGCACTACTTCATGAAGACTTACGAGGGACTGGATGTATAGATTAACATTTTCTTGACCTCGGCACTAGTTGGAAGCGAGTGGTCAGCTTCACGCTCCGACCCCGGAGAAAGAGCTCCCGGTACCCTTTGGATAGGAGGTTGGGTGGACCCCAGAGCCTGTCTGGACGACTTGGAAATGAGAAAAATTTGATCCTACCGGGACTCGAACTCCGATCTCTCGGACGTCCATCCCGTAACCAGTCGCTATAACGGATGCGCTATTCCGGCATCCCTCCCACATAAATATATGGGTCTGCTTGTATTTAGACCCTTATTTAATAATTATAATTGATTAATCTTTCAAAGTCTTCTGTCGTGGATCATAATATATGAGTGTGCAAAAGAAATCAAATGCACATGCAAAGTCATGTATTTAAGGAAAAAAATAAATAAAAAGCAACCTTGATTGCGTTGAGTTGTGTCTCAGTGGGATTTACATCATTCTTTAATATTGTTCTTTATTTCAATTCGGTTATAATGCACATATTAAACCGTGTGAGTGCGAAAGATACTTCAAGTAGTGTACAGCTCGATCCGTTTTGTATTTTATGTTGTGTGAATCATTTGCACAGAGAGCAGTTTTTGAGAAAAAAGACATTTTCTCTTTGAACTTTTAGTAAAGAATATTGTCACGTAAAGAAAGTCGTCTTCTAGGTTTAGGCGCCGTGTATTCTTCGTTTTGGCCGACGTTTCGGAGGAACGTATCGCCTCCATCTTCAGAGCAGTTGAATGGCTTGGAATGCAGAGAGCAGTAGCTGNCGTGAAAACCTCAAAACTTACATAATATTGTCACGTATTTATGGATCCGTGACCAATAATAATGGGTTCTGCATATTACGATTGGATTTATTAACACCTTCTTTCACAATCTCTCTTAATCACAGTATTTTTTTTTATTTCACGTAGTGGTGGGAGTGGGGGATGGAGTACAGCTGGGTTCACTCGGCACATCGGCCACTGATTGGTCTATTGTACCTGCCCCGGGTGATTATGATGATGGAGAATATGGTGGAATGAAGCTTGGTAGGGGAAACCGAAGTACTCGGACAAAACCTGCCCCAGCATCACTTTGTCCACCGCAAATCCCACTTGACCAGACCCGGGCTCGAACCCGGGTAGCCGCGGTGGGAAGCCAGCGACCAACCGCTTGAGCTGTGGCCCGGCCTAATGTAAGTAAATTATAGCGATATTGTTAATCTACCCACTTCATAGATCACTAGACACGCTCCATTCTCCTTCTCGTTCTATGATTCATTTGATTTTGTTCTGCACCCCTTATGTAGTTCCGAGGTGGAAACTACGGAAAACACCGTCTCTCAACAATTCGTAGCGATTTTTATCTCTCCGTTGCCTAGAAATTAACGTCCTACTGTTCTACGGTACGCTCCTGCGGAGACGTGTTTACCGAGACGTTGCCCAGCAACGGGTCTTAATGTCACAGTATTTTAAACTAAACCGATAAGTAATCAAATTAAACTCCTCATGCAGCTTTAGATACGAATTTCGATTTACGCAATGTAATTTTCACTTTGTGCAAAGAACGCGCGGAAGATGAATATATATCAAGACGGTGGAAAAATTCCACTCTTCTCTTCTTTGCTGCTCGGCTCGTTCGGGGCGTCGTCTGGCTTTGCCAATCAGAACCGAAGCAGCCATATTGCCAGCGGTCTATCAGTAAGTTAGATCGTGATATTGCCAATATCCCAGAAACATGTACAGTCCTTTGCAGAATCCAGTACCTCTGTTTAATAAGTTAACTATTTAAACCCGATTCTGTTTCCAAGAAAATTATGCTTACTACGTCACGATGACGTGTGTGTATGTGTAATCATTTGTTCCCCCCAGTGACTTCATGAAATCTGTTACTGAAGACTTGCTGTTTTGCAGGTTTAAGGAAACCGCGGTTTACAGAAGACTGGCTCACACATACACGTATCTTTCCATGTGCTTAGAAGTACGAGTATATGGTTTCCAAGCTGGAGTTTGGTGTACTGCGGTGTATGAATTGTATTAAGTACCTCGCCGTGGTGTTATGATACAAATCCTTTTGTTGAAAGATCAGATTTAGGCAGTGTCTACACGAGCGCACAAAATGCGTCCGTTGTAACCAACGTCGTGACGTCCGTTGTAGAAATAAATAAGAGAGGCAAATGCTATGCTTTCTTCTGGCTCAATTGCAGACAAAAGAAAGTACTCACCGCATTCTGCAACTGTGTGGTGTCCTCAGCAACGTCCTCAGCAAAGTACGTACATTACAACGTACGCATTTTATGCGCTCGTGTAGACGCTGCCTTACACTTTTTCAATTTACACAAATATTACAGTTCTTATTTACAAACTGGATCCATACGGGGCCTGTTTTCTGCTACGGTTAAGTATAATTTATAAAGTGTTTTGTTGACGTATATAATCAATGATTATCATTAAAATTTGTGTTTTTTTGAGGGGGGATTTTACGGTTTCAGTGACTTCTTAAAGACTCCTAGCTTTTGAGCATCACTGTACACTAAAGCTTCTCTGAAAAAGTATTTAGTGTTAGGTTTACACACAAGGGAATGGTCCAGTAATTTCCAATTACTCTTTGAAATGTTATATTCATTTTATTGGAACGGAGCAGGTATTTGATCTGCCCATCCTTCAGAAGAGAACTCTTCACATTTCTGACTAATATTATTTGCATAGTTTTCTGCCTTTTCGCACTACTAATAAAGTAGTGTAAGCTAGTCTAAACACCCCTGCAGTCACTTCAAGAACCACTGCTCCGTAACGGGGGGGGGGGATAAATTTGATATCCTTCAAAATCTGAGATGGGTTTCTTCACGATCACAATATTGTGCACATGAGGAGTATTAACATTTTCCTTACCTTGAATTCCGAGGATTGAAGTCCACGTGGCTGATGACTAATGATTTTTACTGATAAATGTAGACTATAATGATGGTGATGATGATAAGGAGGAGGAGGATATAAATGAGGGAAATGGAAGGGCCCCTCTATAACCTCTTCACTCAGCACGGTTGGGTTACGACTTTCAAAACCGTGTGACAACGGGAAGATGAATTTACTTAATTATCGAACAACGAGATGATATGGGTAGCTAAGCGGGTGTGTTTGGTTTGTTTTAAAGAAGCTTATGGTGGCAGACGTGCTCATCTTCCTTATAAACTCCATATATGTCGCAATATTCCGTCAAATTCCCTCTAGAAATTCAGACTCTATTCCATAAATAGCTTGATTTCCATGATGAGTTCCGAGTTGAAGAGCAAAAAACGGGCTTCATTTCCGGGTATATGCGAATTTCCTGCCAGTGTTGGGAGTTGGTATACAGGGTAAAAATCCTGTAAACTTAAATTCCGTGATAGAAAGGTCCGCAGTTGAAAAAAGGTGTACTCTTTTTTTTTTCTTGCTTTTGGTAAGCTACTGAAATTAATATTTCCATTGGATTTTCTGACAAAATTGTTTTCAAAAATTTAATTTCCTTTCTGATTGTTATATATCCTGCCCATACCAACGTCCTGGGTTTAACTGTCATAACAATGGTTTGTGAAGATTACAATTTAAAGCCTCTTGTCATAACGTTTCCCATTTCCGTTTTGATATTTCTCTCTTGATTCAAACTGTTTTCATAATTTTATGTTTATACTCGTATGACTTTGGGTTACTATGTTCCTTTAAACATTTTGGAATTCGGGCTTTTAGATATTTTAAATATTTCCAGGTTTCTTTCTTCATTCTATAAGAAAGAAGACAAATTATTTCATTCTTACTTCTGAGGCGTCGGAATTGTTGAGCATTGCAAGAAGTCGTCCTTTGCACGAGGTATGGCTGATTCCTTATCAATAGTACTAACGCCGCTCTTTTCCAACCCGCCTTTGCTTGTATCAGCGCAGTCGGAATGGTGTTATCCCTGCTACACCTGTTTCTACCTTAGGACAGTGTATCATGGCTACTGGAAGTTGTCCTCACAGATCAAACTAAGGAAGATCGGTATAGGTACGGGAAACTAGCTGGGTCGGTTCGCATGGGTCTCAGGGTAGCGATGCCGAAGAAAGCGTTTTTCTGAGAGTTGAGCCAATTGACATTTATTCACCTGCTAATTCACCACACTGTTAAATTAATGTATTCTTAGCTTTAAGTTACAGCGTTACACTATCGCCTAGCTATGTCCCGGAGCGTGCAAGGGTCACGTCCCTTCAGTTCGGAATATTGTGAAAGTCTCCCCTTTGTGGAATGGCTTGCACCCCCACGCCGGGAATTCGAAAGATGGTGTTGACATATACATTTTCATCCCATCTTCCGTAGGAAGCTTGAACGAGGCAACCCAATCATACTGGCCCTCATTCACAGGCAATTGTAACAAGCTCTGACCTGTCCTTTTAGGCGCGTCCGGTTCCCTGTACCCGAGCTAAATTTATGACTGATCGTAAATGTCATAACTCCGGACTTCTTGTTTCTGCCAGAATCTAGAAATTTTCAACATAAACACCGTATTGCACGTCCCAGACGATGAAATACGATATTATAGATCACGATACATTTCCAGTAATATCGAAACATAAGACTTTTGAAATTTAAATTACCAAGAATTAATTAGAAATAAATTTCACGTTCATCTATAATCATCCAAATAAATAAGGGCTCAGAATGATCAGCGTCAGTACGGTTTATAGCAGCTGAAAATTTAATGAAAGTATAATATTGAAATTAATGAATGAAATTATAATCATGTAATTTTAAGCGACTAGATTAGAATCGCTTGTACAATCTCTACTGCAATACTTGCACATCAGTTTAGCTGCCTTGGCGGCCTCAGGCATACATATGGACAAGAGTACAGAGTAAGTTTCATGACATCTTAAGTGCTCTGTATTAGATGCACAGTAGGGAAGAGGAAGGTTACAGTTTCATACCCACTATTACAGACTAGACTAAATTAGGGTAGATATCTGATCTGGGGTCCACTCAGCCTCGTGAGGATAATTGAGGAACTTTTCAAGGGGAAATAAAGGTTCCGGTCTAGAAAACCGAAATTAACGGCCGTGGGGATTCGTTGCGCTGACCAAGCGACACCCTCTATCCCTTAAAGTCGGCACTAACTTCGCCGAAAAACGGCGATCGCTCTGTCGGTATAGTTCGCTTGCGGTCTGAAATCACGGAGTTTCTTTTACGTGATCTCTGTGACGTACCTTTAGTGTGGTAGCGTCACGTTCCTAAGACAGAAGTCACAGTCAGCACAGTGAGAATTACGTACCTCACATAGATCAGAATAGTCTTCGATGCAAAGTACAGCAGTTCATGTTCCGACCTCAACAGTACACATCTCGGCAGGTTCTTACGCCTACGTATTTGTAGACGGGAAAGTGACTCTACACTCGTTCTTGCAAAAGGGGAAGTATTGTTGTCGTGGTTGCTAGAAATATCGTCATAATCCCGTATACTCTACACTAATTTAATCAAGGCCCCATAGAAACCAGCACGCGGTAGCGTAGTTGGTTGATGCACTATTCTACAGCCGGAAGGTGGCGGGTTCGATTCCCGATGATGTGGATTTTTTCAGCTGACCTAAACCTTCCAGCCGCACTATTGTCCTGGGGTCAACTCAGCCTCTAAGAGAAATGAGTATCAGGAATCCTCCTGAGGGGTAAAGGACGGCCGGCGCGTAAGGCTAGCAACCTTATCGCCATCTGTGACCCGATTTTCTAGACAAAATGTGGGAGCCTCGACGTCTCACAGCCCCATCGGCCTTCACGGCCTGTTACAAGGACAGCTTTACTTTTACCTTACCTTTTACCCACAGAACTCTGAACCTCGTTTACTCCTGTCTTTACAGACGCAACCCCTCTCCCATGCTGTCCACGTCTTGCCATGAATGTTAGTTACGCAGGATGCAATGGTTAATATTCATGTCTTGTGTTTGGAAGATCTTGAATTCTATTCTGGAGCCTGAGGCCAGATATTCTGTCTCGTAAGTAATTAGAATACATTAAAATAGGCCACGACCGGTTCCTACCATGTCCATATAAGGATCTCGCTCTACACTGCACAACATATGCGGTTTTGAAGGCGGAATTAAATAAACAAAGGAACAGACTCATGTTTCTGCTTTTCAGATGAAGAACTGGAATCTTATCTAAGTAAATTTAATTTATGAGCAAGTGTAATAAGGGTCGCGCCATAGCTCAAGCGGTTAGTCGCTGGCTTCCAACCGCGGCGGCCCGAGTTCAATCCCGGGTCTGGTCAAGTGGGATTTGTGGTGGAGAAAGTGGCGCTGGTGTAGGTTCTCTCCGAGTACTTCGGTTTCCCCTGCCAATCTTCATTCCACCAATTGCTCCACAATCACCCTCACCTATCATCTGGGGTTGGTATAATAGGCCACATGTGGCAGCAGTACAATGGACTTAGTCCCACCCCACTAGCATTAAAAAAAAAGTGTAATAAAACTAATAATTGGGCAGTTTTTTTTAAATAGGCCTCCAACTTCCGATCTCAATGACAATCATTGTCTGGCGCCCTTAATTAATCCAGTGTTTGCCGAAGTCAAAAGACATTCACAGATTAGCGCCCTTAATTAATCCAACGTTTATTTCCGGAATCAGGTAACAGTTAAATTGATTGACGTGTAAGCATGCATAAATATTCCATTGGTGGTTTATCACGTTTTCAGTTTCTTTTTGCTGTTATCACGTTTCATATGAAGTTCACTTCAATAGACGAGTAAAATTTATCTTTTGTTTTAGCGATATAATTACTGAGCAGAAGTAAACCAATAATTGGATAGATCGAGATGTCGATTCAAGATGGAGACGAGGCCACCTTGTCGTGCTTATTTGCTTGGTGACAAGCCGACCAACAACCAATCAGATACAAGATACAGATCTGTTTGTTTTCTCCCTTCCTTCAGCAGACTGTAGATCAGGTTGAGATAATGCCTGCAATAGATGCACGGGACAGACCGCAGCTTCGTTCCTCTCAATGACACAGCCAGTAAATTTCAGAACAGACGTTTCTGTCTCTGTCTTTCCTTCCCATTTTCTAACTTTCGTGTTCGCCATATGTAAATATCGGATATTCACTAAGCAGAATCTGTAGTTCTCACAGCGGTGGTTATAAAGAATATTATCTCCTGGGATATAACGCCTTATAGGCCGTTGAAGATCAACCGACGTTTAGATGGAAAATAGCACCTTTTTCTTCGACCCTGAAAATGGAGGCGAAATATTCCTCCGAAAAGTCAGATAATTTATATCGGTCCATACGACGTTATACCGCAGGAGATAGTACTCTTCATCGGATATTCATATTTGTGAACAGGAAATCATACAGATCATCTGGAGCCTTGTACTCATTTCCTCAAAATATCTAGAAGTCTTCCAGCAGGACTCTGGGGGTAAAAGTTTAATATGCCAGTGAATTAAGTGGCCGTCTTCAAGAGAGACGACTAAGGTTGAATCACCGGCAGGAACAAGGACCTCTCATTCGATCACACCGCCCAGAACCAAACTTGAGTCCATTCAGCCTTCTATCGAATGGTCGCCAGGGACCATTTCCCAGGTTGCAAAGCAGCCATGACGTGAAATTACTCGCCTTCATGCAGTACTGAAGTCAAATAGGAACTGAATCTTTAATATGTCTTCATGACAAATTTCATAGGCCCAGAGGAAAGTTCTCTTAATTAAAGTAGAAATCATATGCGAAATTCGCTCATTGACATCATATTGTCTCTCTATCTATCTATCTTTCTGTCTGTCTGTCTCTCTATTTGTCTATCTATCTATCTGTCTGTTGCTCTACAGCCCTCTCTTGGACCTTGGCCGCTTTTGATCTTTTACACAGTCCGTGTGGCTCCCTAGAAGGGGGATCAGCCCGTCGCAGGATCCCTACCTACATACAGAACAGCTCAAACAGAATAAATGAACACAGACAAGTGGGATTCGAACGCACGATCCCAATGTTTGAGTGGACGAAAACGGTTCATACCTTAGACCTAGCGGCCACTATTGGTCTATTCAATAGGAGGCCGCCATATGTTTAGGCTTATGCGGCAATACAGTAGACTCTATTGCATTGTCGCATAAGCCTAAACATATGGCGGCCTCCTATTTTCCCAATGAAAATATTTGGTAAAGAAAAGTTTTATGACTGAATTGACTGTCACTTAGTTATGTGGGTTGGAAGTAAAAATAAGTAGAAGTACTATTAAGAAATAATAAAATCAAAATTTGATACTTATAGAATTAGCAATTAGAACTTCTCATCACCTATTTGTATTTATTCCTAAGGACCCGAAAATGAGACAAGTTCACTTTTCCGAGCAGCACTAAAACTCGCCTTATGTTCACGCTCTTGCTGTATATAAGGGCGCTGTTTCAGTTTCACTGAATGGATACTCGTAGCATCAAATGATATCGGAAGGCGAAAGTAGGCCTGTTTGCAAGCAGGGCTTGTATCGGACTGGAAGGTACTATTCTGATCCTGAGTTACGCCCGCGTTCACGAGGAAGATCTTAAATCAGGACATTAAGAAGCATGCTTGCCGGTCACGGTAGCCGAGCGGTCTAAGGCATGTATTGTTTCGCTCGCTTGAAAACCGGGATCATGGGTTCGAATCCCACTCAGGGCATGGATGTTTAGTTTGTGTGTGTGCTTTTTTCTGTGTTTGTGTATAGATAGAGGCCTTGCGACGAGCTGATCACCCGCCCAAGGAATCCTACCGAATGTGTAAGATCTAGAAAAACAGAAGTGAACGGAGAAGTTCATGGAGGTAGACCTAGGCCCACTGGGGCTGAAGTGCCAAGGGGGAAAAAGAAAGAAGCATGCTTGGCACTTCAACTGTTGCCTTTCGAAAAAAAATATAGAGCGTTTCCACCATAAATTAACCTGCTCCGTAAAAAAAGAGCTATTAGTATTTTTAATTTTCAGTTGATTAACCGTTAAGTTCTAATCGTCTAATCGCGTAATCAATGTAGACGTATATTTCGTCGTTAGAAATATAAACAGAATAATTCGTAGTGTGAACCCTAGGACTTTATTCCGATGGGTACACACAGACTAACGGCAGTTTCCAGTTCGAATGACTATGACAATTCTGAGAGCAAACTTCTTAGTTCTGGAAGCTGACTGTAGTACATTATTTATGCAAGAAGTACATGTCTACACCGATCACGGTGGCTGCCCTCTCTAAAGTAAGAACTGCCTTCGCCCGCTCAAACACTGGGATCCTTGGTTCGAATCCCATTTGAGGCATGAATGTCTGTTTGCATTTATTCTGTGTTTGTGACGTCCTGTGTGCAGATAGAGGCCTTGCGATGGGCTGACTCCCCGTCCAATGAGTCCTACCGACTGTGTAAAAGATTATGAGGCTGAAAAACCGGCCAAGGTTCAACAAAGGGCTGTAGAGCCATAGATAGATTCATTCTGTCGTACTTATGGTATGTTCATAATCTAGTACTGAAGACAAGAAACAAAAAGAGAAGATTGTTCTATTTAAAAATATTTCGGGTTATTTAAGTTCGCCATGCTAACAGCAAGTTTTTAAGGCTTATTCTTTAGCAATCATTGGTACAGTGAATAAGATCTCAGAACGCCTGAAGTCGTAAAGGAACCTTGTTCAATATATTCTGAATATGACTTGGAACAGATTTCCGCAGCAGTATCATTTGAGACTCTGGGGCTAGCAGAGACATGCTCTCTGATTTAGAGATACTGACCATAATAGCCGCATTGCCTTTACTTAACGTCATTACGAAGTCGTAATAACTTGGATCCTATTACTTCATCAGCCCCGGGTCACAAAACCCGGCTGCCGGTATAAGGTGTTACTCTCTATGTGTTCCTACTCGGGATAGAAACATAAATTTTTGTTGAGCACCAACTTCAGTAAGTGAAGTCGTTAAAAATGTAGTCGATTCCTTTCTCGTCTTTCCTTCACGACTTCGAATCCCATGCATGACCCGAGCAAGTATTGCCAGCATTGGTGTCAAAGCGAAACAAAATCCGATTTTGATAAATTTGTCTGCCCAGTTAACTTATTCCCGAGTGTGTTGAGCTTCTTACTTTATATTCCCTAGGACAATAGGACAATTGCAAATCACGAATTTGAAGGATGAGGAAAGAAGATGTTATGGCCAGCTATGAACTTACATTTGCCTGAGGAACTGAGGAAAACCACGGGAATCATCCGTCAGGATAGCCGATAACCAGTCCAATAATCGAACCTGGAACCTGTCTAATTCAAAACACCACTTACTGCAATTTGATGCACAACTAATTAATTACTTTGACTGATTCGTTGTTCCTTTATGTGAGTGTGAAATTTGGTTTCTCACTTTGGCTCAAGATTGTAGTTTCAAGAACAGAGATAACTAAGAGTGTAGTGTTCTTATGAGACTCTCTAGTATTGTAGGTGTATGCTGATGTTTCGGAGGAATATGCTGCCTCCACCTTCAGGGTCGAACCCTGTAATGTGGGGAATCAGTGAGGTTATGTAGGAAGGCATCAAGTAAGATGGTCATTCACATCCAGGTGAGGCAGAGGAAAGACATGGAGACCGGCCCGGAGTGTAGGGTCAGCAAGCAGCCGGAAAGACCGCAGTGTGAACTGTCACCACCTCGGAAACGTCGGAAACTTTCTCAGAGAGTATGAGTTCAGTCTTCTTGGATACATCGACGTGTATCCCGTTGAAAGAAAACCGACGATGCGCAGGAACATGTCGCTTCCATCTTCAGGGTCGAATAAGCCGAGCAAGATACCAGAGTGAAAACAGGTGGCAAACCAGCTGGGCTTATTCGATCTTGAAGATGAAGATGATATGTTCCTCCGAAACGTCAGTTGACTTCCAACGGCCTACACTGCGTGAGAACTTCAAATCCTACAAGAGATATTATGTTTTCTAACTAAGAATGATATACAACAGACCACTGAATATAATGGCAGAATTTTTTTTTAATTTGTGTTTCTCACAGCGGCATGAAGATTAGAGTCTTGTGGTATGTGACACCATGTGGTTTGGTATATACTAGCCAATATTTCAGAGGAATCTGCCGCCTCTCTCTTCAGGACAGATAAGTAAATTGCGCGGGAAATTGGCACGAATATAGATAGACTGGATACGACCAGGAGCTATAGGAAGAAGAGTAGGAATTAGTGGCTGCGAAACTACGCGGTGTCACATCTTATAAGACGATTAATCTAGATGATTATTTTTGTGCTCTTGTCTTAAAATTATTAGGATGTATCATGCAGTACAACTGTCGGTACTGGTGGAAGGCGGTCTGGTCAGAAATCCTCAAGAGATTAAATCACTTTACGGACTTAGTGGATATAGGAACTGCATTATCTGTCCCGAGAGAAGATTTACTGGCGGGATCCTATAAACACAGGCGTAAGGACCTTTGGATTCCATAATAGGCAGGAATTACTTTACCAGCTGAACAACTACCAAATTTTCGAAGAATACAGTAGAATGTAAAGAACCATTGTTAGGTGACGACCGCGAAACAACGAAACAATGTCCTAACTAAGCAACAATTGAACTACAAGAGAGGAACGGTGTTTTCTTCACGGTCCTTGCAAAGATGTTATAAGCAAGAAAATTGGAGCAATAAATCAATGCATTATAGGAAAAAAGAAATTCGCCCTAATATAGCCTTCCAAAAGTTAGTTAAAAATTTTGCTATAATGCACCCCTTCCAGCATCATAAAAATGTACGTGTATATAAAAAAAAA
>NW_019741981.1:3596657-3600669 GCF_002891405.2 Cryptotermes secundus
CATTTGTGGGATATTCGCTAGCCGGTAAAGACGTTAGCAGAGGACAGTGTTAAGATCCGTTACAAAGAAACGACTGGTGAAGGCACAGAAGATTTTACATGTGCTGCAGTTACAATGAACTTTATTTAAGGTGTATAAACTAATGAGGCTGTTATATTTACTTGTAGCTATGAGTTGTGTGCATAAGTGTCAATAAATCGAATTACCAATCCAATCCCCGATTATAGTCACTAATACACGTGACAGCACCCTGTACCATGTGGTTAGATATTTGTTCCTTACTCTCTTGGGATCCACGCTGTCATCTCAGATTACATCACTGTAATCTGCTCAGAGACATAGCAAAGCAAGGTCATACTTTCTCCAGCATCCACTACTATACTGGTATTTTATGAACGGTTTTTCTGCAAGGGTATAAAATGGCCGTATAGTGATGGATCCTGCCCATAGGCCCGTCGGCCAGCTTGTTTCATCTAAGAAGCTACTGAACTAATATATTTCGATTGTACACGTATGTAGTATGCGAGTCTCCATTAAATATCACTGAACCCAGTTAATTTTGACCCACTTGGATGCAATGTAGCTTCTGCTTCATCGGACGTTACGAGTTTTATTTGAACAGCTCATCTTACAGAAAATTGATGGAGCAAGGAATTTACAGTTTCCTGTTAGAAATATTTGTCGATCTGACGAATATTTCAGGAAGTGAATGCAGAAAAATTCCTGACTCCGTGCAGTGTGTTGTCTGCAGCGCGATTAACTTCGCAGAAATATATTTACATCAGTAACTGTACAACAAGGTTAGTTATGTTCAGAGAAGTGTAAACAATGAATCTGCAAAACACTTTTACTCCTTCGGAGCACACTTTTCCATTCTCGTTGCTGGATGCATATTATCAAAACATGTGATCCTAGGAAAGTAAACTGAATTACATTGACTAATGATAGGGTACAATGGCGGGCTTTTATGGTGGTTATGATCGGTTTCTAACTTACATAAGAGCAGAAAGTTTTAAATGTTAACCACTTAACCATCTAGGGACAGTGATAACTATGTGTACTGTCTGTTTTACTAATTAGTAGCTTCACAACTCTCCTACAGAATGTACTCATGGGTGTAATTTGGTTTCCAATACGAACAGCTATCTTTTTAATAAACAGAATTAAGGAATGATTTTTTTCACTAGGGGGGGGGATTTTTCTTCTTCTTGGAGATATAATCTGAATGTTTAAACATTATTTAGAAATATTCGCACCATAAGTAAGTAAGTCGTTGTATATGGAAAATAATATATTAATTCACTAATTTATTAAGAAGTTACATTACACTAATTAGACACAGAGTCATTTAGTCTGATTATTGGCTGTTTAGTTAAGCAGTTAACTATTTGCTTCATTTGTTTGTTGCTAGTCTGTTCCTTAGCTAGTTAGAATTGTTTTCTATTGACTGGTAAAATGATGTACTGTTTGTTTGGCTCATTCATTAATCAGTCAGTTTATTACTTAGTTGAGTCCTTAACCTTTCAGTTATATAACAAGGTTATTTGGGTTCTTTTGTTCAGAATTGTGGATTGTTAGCTCAGACGTTGCTGTTTTATAGGCAGGTCTCGTGAGTGAAAGAAGCAGTCCAACACCTCCCAGGGCCTGGACAGTATGGGCGGTGGGCCAGTAGCAATACAGCGTTGGCGTAACGAATCATTGACCTTCAGGCTAATTAGTCTCATGAGATGAGGTGCAGCTACATAAACCTGTCATGTTCTCTGTACATCGGGAGCCCCGACAAGTCTTGTACAAACGATATATGCAAATATCTTTTGACGGGGACGTGTCAGATATTTGTTGTGAATACAGTCTGCCGTCGTTACCTTCATAGCAGCTGCATTTCAATGGGTTAATGTGAGCCATATGACAAACTTAGTCAGATGAATAGGTTAACCGTGTCGAAAGAATTGAAAACATGAAAATGAAGAGTTAATAAATAATGACTTAAAAGGAGGGGTACTTTAAGGTAATATTCAGTCATTTGCCTGAAGAGAAAACGATGAAAAACGTAATTCTGGACAATTGGTTGGTAATCAATCCATGATCAGGATAGGGTAAAAACTGAAAGTAAATTTATCCTTATGTTTAATTGTGGAAGTAGCCTTGAAGAGGTATGGGGAAGTGGAGATACTTCTCCACTCATTAATAGCCTAGATTATAGGAGGATATGAGTGATCATTTTCACACCCCGGCCGCTTTACTCGAGATCTTTCGATCGGTAGGGTAAATCGCTGCTGGTCCTCGCCAGCAAAGACATTCTTGATTCCGGGTATCACGGGACTCATTACCATACTTTTCTGTTTCACGACTGACAGAGTCTGCACAATTTGAAGGGAAAGAGTCCCTGGCATTTGCTGGATAGGAGACTGGGTGGGCCCAAAGTAATCTAGATACTGTATGGAAGAAAATTGTTTCTTGCCCCTGTAGAATAGAGGAAATTTTATTTCTTTGCCGGAAATTCAACCGCGATTCGCCTGTCGCCCAGCTCTTAATCTGGCCATTGTAAGATCCCGAGTTCAAGCATAAAGCGTTAGCGCTATGCAAACGCGACAGGTGGTGACATCTGTAATGGCAGATTTTAAGAAGTTTGTTCTTCACCAGATTTTCTTCAGGTTCTATAAAACAAGTCGGAAGCTGCGTATTGAAAATAACTTGAAAGAATAAGCAACGTAAAGGGGAAATACAAAATCAGCAGGAACAAAATATTCACGAATGCTCTAAACACAGCATGATTCAGCTCTCTGTTCCCCATAACGATTCTGCTCAGTAATACCCATAACGATTATGCTTAATGATTCTCATAACAATTATAGTTAGTAATTTCCACAGTAATTATGTTCAGTAATACTCATAAGAGCAACCGATCAGAGTAGCCGCACGGTCTAAGGCATGACCTGCCTTTGCTTGCTCGAAAGCTGTGATCGTGGGTTCGAATCCCAGTCAAGGCATGGTTGTTTTGCGTGTGTATGCATTTATTCTGTGTTTGTGTTAACCTGTGTAGGTAGCAGCATTACGACGAGCTGATCACTCGTCCAAGGAGTCCTACGACAGTGAAAAATGATTACGGAACTGAGTAAGAGGTCAGGCTCCTGAATGGACTAGAAGAGCCATTGAATTATGAATGAATGAATTAATTAATACCCACAAGAGTTAGGCTCAGCGATTCTCATTACAGTTCTGATCAGTAATATCAATAGTAGTTATGCTCAACAATACGTATAACAGTTAGGCTTCAAAATATTCATGACACTTCTGTTCAGTAATACCCATAACAGTTATCCTTAGTAAAGCAAAAGTAAAGCTATCCCTGTACCAGGCCGTGAAGGCCCATAGGGTTGTGAGACGTTGAGGGCCCCACATTATCTAGACCAGCGATGGCCAACTGGCGGCCCGCGGGCCGCATCCGGCCCGCGACTTGATTTACTCCGGCCCCCTGCCAAGTCTCAGGTTTATTTTCAAAAATCTTAACTTCACAGCTGTATTGGCATAGAATTCAGTTTTTAATAGGACGTTTCATTAGCTTACAGCATTTTGCAATTGACTGTATACGTTCTTACTGAGTTGGACAGTTCAAACGGTTTTCTAATAACTGTGTTCATGTCATGGAAATTCAAAGTTCCCCAACCCTACTTCTGTAGGGAGATGACACTGAAGGGAAGACCGTAGTGGTGAAGGATTTATGACACCTTCAAAATAATAACCATTCCCAGCTTGCTCGCGGCGATGGGATGTTTACCGTTTCTCTCGGCATCCTGGCCTTTGTTAAGTGCCAGTTTTAGCAGAAATGTCTCCCAGTTAGTGCGATTTTAGAAAGTGAAGTGTGATTACGGAGTGTGAGTGTAGAACTGTTTTTAAATTAAAATTGTGTTTGAAGTTATTGTGAGTGATACAGCATGTCAAATAGTAAATTGAGAAAAGTTGATAGCGAAAATAGGGCGTTCAAATCTGAGTGGGAACATGACTATTTTTT
>NW_019741981.1:3601893-3619186 GCF_002891405.2 Cryptotermes secundus
TAAGGGCGGAAAATTTCAGGGAACAAGTCCTCCGGGAGGGACTTTAAGCCGTGGGTCCCGTGTCATAGCTTTACGGCATGTAAAAGAACCTCATATCTCTAAAGGAGGTCACTGAGCCAAATTACGGACATTTCCCGCCCAACAGCAGTCTCTAATACCCCTGGTAGGTGGGGGAGGCATTATAGATACTTCTCAGTCAGTAGAGCCGGTCTCGCTGGCTGGGCAGGACTGATGGTAAGCACCAATACCGGTAGGATATAGAGACTGGTAGACATCATAGAAGGAAGCACAATGGACCACTACAGGTCTAAGTGCATGGGGAAACCCACCCTCTCTAATAACTAACTAACTAAGGAGGCAGGATGATTAGTGAATAATGAATAAGAAACAATGTGAAAGGAGGCGGTCGTGTCGTAATGTAAGGTATTATTCCAACATATGCCTGGAGAGAGTGAGGAAAACCACAAAAGCCTTACTCGGTTTAGTTTGTCCCGACCGAAATAAAACCGAGCATCTCCCAACTGCCGCTTGAGCTATTTTGCTCAGTAGCGTTCAGTATTGGTTAGGTCTGCTGCTCTTGATAAAAAGCGTTGCACAGGTTTTACAGCAAGAGTGCAGGCACTTCTCCCAGGTATAGCACTCTTCAGGTCCAGTGCACAGCTACGCCAAAAGACATTTTATATTACACATCTGCTTACAATTGTCTGGGTTGCACATTGCTGTCAATGCATGCTCGCACATGATGATGTCATTCAGAAGTCTTATAATCTAAAAGTAAGTTGTGAAAAGAACATATGTACCTAATTGCTGTTTCTGTTTGTTTCCAGAATGTGGCGTAAATTATAAATGAATATTAGAGAAAAAATATAGAATTAAATTATTTGATGTTTAAATTAGTAACATTGTAGGACAGACGAAGACTGGAGTTTGAGAAAAAGGTCAGCATTTCCGGAATAGTAAATAATTGTGTGCCTGTAATCTTATGCAAAATTATGGTTGTATAAGTTTTTTTTATTGTGACATTTTGCTTTGCCATGAACAAATAACAAAGATTTAGAATGATTCAGAACAAGGTGCTGAGGTGAATATTTGGACCTAGCAGAGAGAAAATAATACAAACTTGAAGAAAGCAGCATAATTAGGGGTTTCATAATCCGAACCCTTTACTCACTACATTATTGGGAGTCATTAAATCACGGATGAGATGGTCGCCACACGTAACGCGCATGCGATATGCGAAAGGAGTGAGCACTTGCAGTCGGAAAATTTCAGAGAAAGTGACACTAGAGAAATCCAGATGTAGATGAAAGGATAACATTAAGATTGATTACACGCAACAGGACATGAGAATGCGGACTTGATTCATGCTTCTTTGGGAGTCATGTTACGGATTTTGTGAGCATGTTAATTAGCCTTTATTTCTGTAAATCTTGGTGCTTGACCAACTGTCAGTTGTCAACAAAGATAATGTACCATGGGCTTTGTCAATTAGTTAGTCCGTTATTCAGTCAGTCAGATTCTTAATTAAGTACTACGTTAATTAGTTAGCTCATGGGAAACCTGTGCCATAGAATTAATTAGTTAATTGGTTAAATTTTGTAGAAAATTTACGAAAATATAACCAAAACCTGAAATTAATAACAATGATGATGATGATTATGATGATAATAATAATAACATTAATTCAATTCAATTCGTATTTATTTACGTGCAAACTTAACAGCACAGAGGCCAATAACAAAGTTGGCAAAAGTACATGGAAATATAGAAATAACTAAAAAACAAAATATTAATAATATTTCCCTGATCATAGGTCCCTATTCTGTCTTTATTTTCGCCTGGATTTTATCACCTTTCCCCCACACTTCCAAACTAAGATTTGAATGGCGTTTTCCGTGTTTACATAAAATTATCAACCCTGTTCTTTAAAGCTTATTAAGTTTACATAAATTTGAATATAACGAAATGCAAATCATTGAAAGACTTCAGTATCCGGTTTCATCAAAATCGATGGGGCGCGTTTGTAGGCTGCAAGGGGAAGTTCATGAGTGACCTTTTCAACTGCACCTTATTTTTTTTTTAATTCGCATAGTGGGGGTGGTGTCCAGTTGGGTCCACTCGGCACGGCGGCCACTGATTGGCATACTGTACCTGCTCCGGGTGATTATGATGATGGAGAATTTGGTGGAATGAAGATTGGCAAGGGAAACTGAAGTACTCGGAGAATACCTCCCCCAGCGCCACTTTAACTACCACAAATCCCACTTGACCAGATCTGGGTTTGAACCCGGGCCACCGCGTTGGGAAGCCACCGACTAACCACTTGAGCCATGGCGCGGCTCAAATACACCTTAATTTGGATGCATCTGACTTAAGGTTAATTTAAGGAAAACCTCTCCAATGGTTTAGGCCTTAATACTAGACCACAGCTAGACAGACAGACAGACGAATAGAGAGGACCCCCCCCCAGCGTAACTTATTTTTTACTTTATGAATAACGCCAAGAATCAATGACGGTTAAAATACTTGTGTCTATGCCATATTATAGTTTATGAATGTTATTAACTTCGCCGATAAGCGGCTGTCTCTCGGTCGGTATAGTGCGATTGCGGACTAAAACCACGGAGTGTGTTTTTGTTTATTAAGGGACCTGCTTATTAGACAGTAGGTTTGTATTTCATCATGGCGACTTCGACACTTCCAGAAACCGTGTAACGAAACTCTTTGATTTTTAACTACACTAGCAATTGCCATAGTAACTGAAATACGGTGGTTATTCGCCGTTTGGCGCCACTGTGTATTTGCATGTATTTGCTTCTGTATTCACGTCTTTCTAAACAACCATAGCGGCTATCACCAGTTTCAAATAAGAGATAAGTGCCTTCTTTTTATGGAAAAACATTCCTTTACCTGGTTGTTTTTATGATAATGATTGCAGGAGTTTAGCTTTGGTGGAGTCAAGTTCATCTAAGCGTGTCAGCCTTGCTGTATTTTTGTGTCGTGTTGCGTTTTCATGGCTACTGATTTTGTTTCTTCCTCGTTTCTCTTCTATTCTGTCTTCGTCTTTTTTTATGTGTGTGTTTGGCTTGTGTTGGGAATTACGGGATCTCGTTTTTGGACTGCAGGTTTGTCTGTCTCTCTCTTCGTTCAGTAAAACACCGCCTTCGTAAATCAACCCACCCCACCTTGAACTCCTCTCACCCATTCCTTTCGTTTTCTTACATTTCTCTTCCATCGAACCAACCTGACCGGTTAATTATCTTCTTGCTTCTACCGAAATTTCATCGTTTCCCCTCTCCGAGCAGTCTGCGACTCCTGATCCTTTCTTGCCTGCCTCTCTAAGGCATTTAATTGTCTCTGCCGCTCTTCAGTTTTGAAGGTGCTCGGCCTGGCTGCGTGGACTAAAATGGACAATTCTGTGCTACGGAATATGGAGAAGGTTGTAATCTCTCAAGAGATTCTCAAGTTCGTTGGACCACGAGATGGAGGATACCGGCGAGTATTGTGCCTCAGATGCCGCCATTAGTACAGGGATGACCAGGCCTGCCAAACTAAATGCATCACATTAATGGGAAAGAAGATTTTGGTCCCAGGATTTCTCAAATTGTGACAATAGATGGCTACCAACAGCCCTGTCCGTTACAGGAACAAAAAAAAATTGGTTAACTAACACTCTCATTGACACAGAGTTATCCTGGAGGTGGTCAAGAAATTCGAATTTTTTTTAACTTAAGGCCAATCACCGTGTTAAAGGAATAGAGCCATTGACTCATATATTGAGCCAGTCCCAAATATATAGAATAAATTTTTATGTTATATATAATTTGAGGTTTTCACACCGGTGGTTAAGAAGAGTTCTATATCCTGGAATACAACGCCGTGTAGTCCGTTGAAAGTCAACTGATGTTTCGTAGAAAAATATCGCCCCCTTCTTTAGAATCGAAAAAATCAGCTTACAACCTGCTTTCACACTAATTTCTTGCTTGGGTTATTGTTCGACTTTGAAGGTAGAGGCTAAATGTTCCTCCGAAACGTCGGTTCACTTTCAACAGGCTACGCGAATTTATGTCCCAAAAGATAGAATATCTCAATTTTGATATTATTTTCCTGCTTACGCCAAGGTCTTCCGAAAAGTCTTCTTCCGGCTGAAATTTGATACACTCTTCTCCCATGCGTACTGCTTGTCTCGCCCATCCCATCTCTCTTAATTTAATAACTCCAACAACATCAGTTGAAGCAAAAGAACACGAAACATCAAAATGCGTATTTTTCTTCGGCTTCGTATTTCTTCTGACTTACTTAGGTATAAAACACAATAGACCATTGAAAGTCGCAGTCCTAGGGCCAGTTTTATGGCTCACCCCTCATACTCATCTTACTTAAGTATAAATATTCTCATCAGTTAATCTTCACAGACAACCCCGCAATCTGTTTATTTTCCTTAGAATCAACGACCAAGTTTCACACCCGTATACACAGCATCTTAATTTGCAGTTTTGTAGATTTGAACCCCTAAAATATATCAGTGGCAGCAGAGAGGTCCTACGTAATCCATTATGAGAACTTTGGTTGTGGTTATGGACGCCAAGATACGGAGCTTTCTAATCTCAGCATTTGCTTTCGTGTATTGACAGACAGTAGGAAGATTTCTGCAATACAAAATCGGTCTCGCAATCTCGGGAATCTTGCATTGCCTCCTCGCTGATGCAATAGCCCCTGCATCTGAAGTTACGGATGCCTGCAAGAAGTTCCCGCGAGGCAGCCCAGCGATACAGCCCTGGTCTACCTGTAGCAGCAGGTGAATTCTATGCCGTCAATTCGGATAATCCCCCCCTACCCACTGCCGTCACTGATGGATCGAGCGTCGGTACATTCTTGACATGTTGCTGCTTCGATCTCTTTCTTTCTTCTCTATCTCTCTCTCCAGTTCCATCTGTGTTTCATACGTCAGCCCTCCGCAACAGAAACACGCTGCAAAAGGGACAAAGTTCTGAGGAGACAATAGAGCGAAATCCCTCCAGTATATTTCTTTTGCTGGGTCATAAAGTTTTAGTTAACGTACTTCGAAATTGATATTGCATTAACTATGGCCGTTTTCTCGTTAATGGGCGAAAGAAACTATGAAGGATACAAAAAACAGAATAATGAAATAAGGCAGAGAAAGATAGTTTGAAAGAAGAGCGACAAAATACGAACAGATTCGATCCCTCGACTGAACACCTCGCCATGAAAGCGTATAGCACACTAGATTTTCACATTAAATTAATATAAATACGTAGCTCCATGTTCTGGTCGCCTTACCCCTGCGAATGAATTCAGATACCCAAACTACAGGAAGGTGAATGGGCCCCGAAAACAATATCAAAGTGGCACTGCTAACAGATATCACACAGTTCCTGTCGGGGTTCAAATCTCGTTAACGGACTGAGCATTGCTCTGACAGAAAAGACCCAGAAAAGACGCCTAAACGAAACAACATCTTATGTAAATCTACACGTCAACGTGAATGTAAAGGGTAAATTGTGATACAGTGAGCACTATTTATAACCTTAGTACATAACGTCAAATCTTATGTGACAGTGTTTCCTGCTCGTACTGGTACTCCTCTGAAGATGATTCTATTGAATCGAAACATATAAGGCGTGTGAAGACGGAAGTGTGGTGAACTGGACTGTAAGATATCAATGTGATTGCTAGTGTGACGGATCAGAATGAGACAAATCAAATTCCTTCATTCTGTCTTTCAATTAGGCCTATTCCTTTTTTCCGAAAACGTTCTACAGTTCGGTGCTTTACGTTATTCAGTTTATCTCCATTCCTTCGCCATGAACTGTCGGTTCTGTGGTATCAACGAACCTTTCTTCACACATTGATTAATCAGCTGTTAAAGGAACGTGATATCCTATTGACTTAGCTATTTAAATCTCTCCGTGGTGCAGGGTTAATCTTTCGAAACTGATAATTGCTCAACCAGAAAACTGTAAATGTTTCGTGAAACCTGAATCTCATTGCCATCTCTGAATCAGATGAATGCAGACCTTCCACTCAGCTTTTTCTTTCTGTAAGGTCCATTTTAATAACATTTTCCTTATTCTTATGGGGCAGTGATATCACAGCTCAGAACATCGGTAGGAAATACGCAATTCCTTATATTTTCACTGTTTTGCATAAACTATTTTTAAGCAATATTCCCCTTCCTGCGACTTACTTTATTCTCGCCAGCCTATTTTGAAAATGACAAATGTAATGCCAAAACATCAATTACATTCCGTCATGGATGATGGAGCTACTGGTCTTGACCCTGAAACAAGAAACCTGTGTGCTAAAACTAGTTTTATATTCTAATTTCAGTACACACCCTAATATTTTATAGCCCCCTATTTCCAAGACAGGAATTGTTTCAAGTATTATGTAGGCCTACGTTATATAAAACTAAATATATTTGCCATTCACACACCAAATCGCGTGCTCGACATCAAACCAGTTTCTACCCGTATATCTAACTGTAATATATCTGCAACTTATTTGAAAAAAAAGTACATAGATTGGGGAGCGAATCTATATAGTGTCTACTGCACGCATGTCCACCTGAAGTCTGAATTCATTGAATGGTCAAAGACGCCATATTTGTTCAGCTTCTGTAAACGAATATTTTTTAACATAATTCGTAAATGACCTTGTATATTATATAATATTTCTCGTAAGAATTGCTATTTTGAACTGCTTCTTTAAGCGGCTTTAT
Organism: Cryptotermes secundus; assembly: GCF_002891405.2. Classification (NCBI taxonomy): domain Eukaryota; kingdom Metazoa; phylum Arthropoda; class Insecta; order Blattodea; family Kalotermitidae; genus Cryptotermes; species Cryptotermes secundus. Next base: position 3,608,636 of record NW_019741981.1, read on the forward strand.
CCTCGATGACAAAGGTCATGATTCTTCTCGTAATAGGGTTCAATAAACCAAAATAATGAGCTGATATGTTAGGTTTACTTATTTTATCATTTCAGAAACACAGATATGTCACAACCATTCCTTTATGTCTGTCTTGCTTTTTAAATAAAAAAAGCAAAAGGAAATGGCAGAACATTTCCCCAGACAGACTTCCAGAAGAAAAAGAACCATTCCATCCTATGAGGCAGATGTGCTTTACCCTTCCCACGTTCATCCTGTTTTGAAACAAGCAGATACGATGTTCTTTTCCTTGCAAGAATATAGCTTCAAGCCTTCATGTTTTAAGGGCTCTTTTGTTTGTGCGTCTGACATGTAGCCAATGTGAATTCATAATTTAATCTATAGAACACAGAACTATCCATCTATTGTTGCTACGACATAGTAGCTATGTTCACCTCAATGAGGCAAACAACTGAAGGAAAGAAGTAGGACTCTGCTTCCTTCTCCAGCAGACTGAGCATCAGTAATAAAAAGCTGAAGCTAAAATGCGCATTTGTCAAAGTATGAGAAACAATAACAAAGGAATGCCCGTGTCTTCACTGCCCTTTTAGAAATAAGAACTCGTAGCTCCGACTACGTTTATATTTTCCCTTCAATCCTTCAATCAACAGATGGAAAAGAAAAACGGCAGAGAAACGCATGGCGTAACGCTGTTCTTATTCGGAAGGCTATTGCATTGAACTGCCTGTCCCTTAAAAAAATCATTAAGACAATTGCTGCTAGAGCGTCGCGCCATTCTTGGCTGAGAAGAATGAGTAGCATTGGAGAAGGAGACTCGGGTACAAGTGTCTCTTCCGCATAAAATTAAGAACTGTTTTGCCATTGTTTCACAAGCAGACTTAATGTGGAAGAGTTTGGGAAAACCACGAAATACGTGAGTCCAGATAGACAGAATTAAGTTTGAGAACTGAACTCGAGACCTGCAGAATAAGAAACAGGAACGCTAACCACTACACCATTATGAGTGGGGCCAGTCATTTGTGTTTTGTGTTCCGATCTGGAAGAGATGTACAGAGCGACTCATTCAAATTTGTGTCACTAGAGAGAACAATGTTGTCAAATATATTTGTTTTAAATACACTCAACCAGCTATATATCTACATGGAGCAGAATTGTGCTTCAGAAACTGATAGCTGTTCAAGGAGTCAACAAATGTGTATAGCGTGTGAAGGAACTGGAAGGGGCGACACTTAAATAACTCACTATTCTCGCGTGTGTCGTCCAAGTGGAATATTTTCTTCAGATATTCCGGCTTCAGTTTTGTAATCTAATTCCACGGCGTTGACAAAGAAGATTAATAATCAATACACATACTAGTACATTACTATCCAGATTAAAATGAGAAAAACATGTAAGAAATTCTACTGAAATTGCACTTACAGGATTATACACGCATCGTAAAAACACAAAGGAACCCCCACTAAAGCAAAATGAAAGCCCCAAATAACTATAATCTTTTAACTTTATTCATTCTGGTCCGTCTCAATAGTTAAATATTGTAGAATTATTTGACAACACCGTCCAGTGTGACTCAAATATATATGTGTATATGAATGCCTTTACGTGTTTCGGTCAGTTAATGACCATCTTCAGAAGGCATAACGACATGTTGAGAAAGCTACTATTACATTGATCATAATACATCAAATTGAATGAAAGTTTTATATAAAGGTTTTAATTAAGATACAATATGGTTGAGTTAAAAATTATTAACATTCTTTATACTATTTAAAATCTTGCACCGCTAAGGTTCGTGTCCTCATGCCTCTCCTAGCAACGGGTGATTGGGGTGATTTTGCCGTCCTTAGAGGCCCGGGTAGTGAAGTTTTGCCCTTTTATATCCTGGTTTAAGGATCTGCGCTGTTGAGCTGTTTCTCCTTACGCTTTAATAATATCTTAGCTGTGACATTTTCTCGGAGGATTTATCTCTTATGCGTTGTGTTTACGAAAAATTAACATTAGGTCTAGGTTGCCTAGCTGTCAATACTTTCCAAATAAGCAACAAACTATATATGGATTTACTTTTTTGTGTATGGTTTTTCAACGAGGCTGTAAATAAAGTGACAAAAGCTTGAAATTGGCTCGTCTTAGACAAACATTTATCTTTCCTCGGATTTACTTCACATTACTTTTAATTAGTAATCGTGTTGCGACGGGCTGATCCCCCGACTGTATATAGGATTGAGAAACAGAAAAAGCGGCCAAGGTCCAACAATGGGCTGTAGGGCCATATGTGGGTGGGTGAGTGGGTGGGTAGGTAAGTAGTTAGTTTGGTAGGTAGTTTTAATTAATTTCCTGCAAAGACTGCCTCATCATAGGCTTTTTATCTTGTCTAGGACATTGAAGTTAACGAAAAGATGAGTCTTCAAGTGAGATTACGTGTTCCTTATATGAAATGTCTGTTGCAGGAGACAAGCCGCACGCATGTGAATTGTGCCACAAGAAGTTTGCCCTGGCGTGCAATCTGAGAGCACATATGAAGACGCATGAAGGTAAGTTCCAAGACCAAAAAAAAATATTCATCACCTCTCTTGCGAGTTGCATAACATGAGGAAAAGTTCCAAGTCAAAAGTAAGGGCTACAGTCTTGTATTGTGAGTTACATCCGTGTACAAGTAAGAAGGCGCATGGAAGTAAGTTCCAAACCAAAACTAAGAGCCATGATGCAAACATTTTTATCATGAGCCACGTCTGAATACACATGGGGTAAGTTCCGAGATAAAAATAAAATCACGTTCAACAATTTTGTCGTGAGGATATGTAACTGTTCGATGTATTAATTTTCAGCGAACGGGTGAACTTGTGGAATTGTATTCGAGAGGTTCTAGATTCGAAATTCAGGCAAGCCAGTTCTGAGTTCGAGTTTTCTATGGTCTTTTTCAAATTTTCTGGCCATTGTCATACTATTCAAGTGGAACATCACCACCATAACCTTTACCTATCATCTCCCACTCCAGTGGAGGTTGTAAGCCTAGACGAGTATAAGACGCAGCGTACATGATTAAAGCTTGAATATTATTTTTAAATTCGCTAATGGGGGGTGGAGTCCAGCTGGATCCACTCGGCACATCGGCCACTGATTGGCCTATTCTACCTGCCCCGGGTGATTATGATGATGGAGAATTAGATGGAATGATGATTGGCAAGGGAAACCGAAGTACTCGGAGAAAACTAGCCCCAGCGCCACGTTGTCCACCACAAATCCAACTTGAATAGATCCGGGAACGAACCCAGACCAACGCGATGGGAATCCAGCGACTAACCGCTTGAGCTATGGCGCGGCCTTAAGCTTGAATATTGGTTGGATATCGCAATTGTGACAAATGGTGCCCACGCTGGATGTGTAAAATTTTCAGAACCTTATTTGGGGTTTGCTCTCTCAGACGGCACTCAAACAGTGTCTATTAGAGGTTTATTTGCGAGTGAATCTGTAAAGATATTTCACATACACTTTTCATTCCACTCGTATTAGTGAAGAACATGGCGGAAGGCGGGGACAGTGGCTACGTACATATTGTTCCAATTATGAATAGAGGTAACGAACAAACCGAACAGGATGGTCTAGAGGTAACGTTCCAAACGTGTACTGGCTCGAATCTCGACCGGGCCTGCAGCTAAAGTGACCAAAGTTTGGGCAGTTTCCCTCATTACCTCTAGGAAAATTCTGGGGTGGCACCTTATGTAGACCACGGCTATTTCCTTCCAAACCATTTTCTATTTATCTGTCGTCCTACCATCCTGTACTGCATAGGCTTGGTACTGAAATAGTCGTGAAATAAGCAATTCTAATAAAGCAAAGTTTAATTTGTACCTGTAAAATAAAAACCATTCCATGAAAACACAGGCGGAATGGAGGTGTAAGTTCAAGCTTTCATAAACCCTAAACTAGATGAAGAAAAATGGTCGGCTTCATGACCCGGCCTCTTCATCAGCAGGAAATAACCCCCCAGTACCCACTGAATACGACGTTGCGTGAATTCGAGAGCAGGTTTGGACACTGTGGAAAAAAAGGCAATATCTTACTTCTTCCAGGAATTGAACCTCGATTCATCGGTTGTCCAGTTCGTAGCCTAGTTTCCATACCGAAGGAGGTATGACGACTGCATTGACCTTAATATTCAGTCGTTACAGATTCAAACATAAATATATTCTAGCAAACGTGACACTACATATACCATACTGCACAGTCAGAGTTTGCGTGTACTTAGTTAAATGTTTATGCATCGAAAAATGTTTCAAACAGAACAGTGACATTTGCATTTCATGTAATGTACCAACTTGTTGCTGAGTTCAATTAAGTTTAGTTTAATTTAGTTTAGTTTAGTTTCGTTTAGATTAATTTAGTTTAATGAGTTGAACTTAGTTCAGTTGAGTCACAAACACAGAACTTTGTCCACACAATACCAGGTTTTTGTGGTACACAGGTTCAATAGATACGGACATACACACTACAATACATACAAACAAATACTACGTACAAACTAATTAAACTCTTTATGTTAGTTCAGTTACAATTTTTCTTTCCTTGGCACTACAGCCCCAGTGGGCCTAGACCTACCTCCATTAACTCCGTTCACTTCGGTTCTTCTAGATCTTACACATTCTGTAGGACTCCTTGGGCGGGTGATCAGCTCGTCGCAAGGCCTCTACCTGTACACAAACACAGAAAAACGCACACACACACACACCAACTGAACATCCATGCCCTGAGTGGAATTCAAACCCACGATCTCGGTTTCCAAGCGAGCGAAGACAGTACATGCCTCAGACAGCTCGGCTACCGTGACCAGTTCAGTTACTATTACTATCACTACTGACACTACAACTACTGCACCATTACTATTTCCGCTCTCAGTCCATTTTCTCATTCTGTTTTTTAGTTTCTAGCTAAGATCTGGAAGGGGGATTGTGTCCCCCAACTTTGGTCTCCCATTTACATTAATTTTTAAATAAATACTTTCCTTTGGATTTTATCTTAGCTAAATTTGTGCAGATATGCACAGTGGGTATTTTTATCAGACAATCTCTCATTCAGGCAGACCCTCAGTCAGACAATCACCCATTCAGCGAGTATCTCAGTCAGAGAGTCTCTCGTTCAGTCATTTACTTATTTCATTATATAAAGTTGTTCGGCTATTTATTGAGTTTATTGGTTTGCTAGGCACTCGGCCAGTCAGTCATCTGAAGGCACAGTGGCGCGGGTGAATATAGCAAACCGAAAACATCTAATCTTAGAATGCCTTCCAAATATAGGAAATGACAACATTCCGAAGGGTGCTTTGTTGTTGTTATGACCTAAGTAATAACGGGTCACGGGACGCCAGACGCCGACATGCTGCAGGCTACTGTGACCGACAATCAGCTGTGGTTAACGTATTTTTTATTTCGCCTTTAAGTGCAGGCATTTCCAGCTAAAACCTTGTAGAAATGTCATTTAATTTGGCCAAAAGCGAAAAAGCCAAGAGACAGTGGTGCAAATTACTGTAATTTCATTTGGAAAAGTGGCACTATGAGATTTTTATCTTTTACGGCATCTAAAAGAGTATTGTGACCGAAAGAGATGGTTGAAGGAGAGAGATCCATCAAAGGACATTGTTCTTCGTAATGACGTAGCAGTGGTCTAACTAGATGGTTCGTTGGCGTAGCAATGATACGATTTTTGAGGAGGACTGCTTAGGTTTCCTCTGTAACCAAGAATTTTATTCATGAAATTACATTCCCCTAGGGTAGGTTGAATGCTCGAACCTTTGTAGTCTCATGCAAGAATTAAATGACTGCTGACAAATCAAGTTCCCCCTGAAATTGCCTCAGCATTTTAGAGGCAGCATTGCGTGGTTTAATTGCAATGATTGAAATCTGATGACTTCACATGTACCATGTTTTTATTCCCTTGACCAGGGGTTTGACAAATAATCGAATCTAATTTCAATTTTTTCTGTTTCTATTCATTAAATTAAATGTGTAAGGGTCATAAATTTAGAGTGAAATAATTGCAGATACTTGAGAAACGTGTATTCTGCGGTTTATAAGCCAGCTTAAACAAATAAATTTTTCATATTATTTGCGTATAAAGATTGTTAGTTAATTGTAATTGTCTAGCGAACTGAGAATTCTTTTTTCCTTGGCACTACAGCCCCAGTGGGCCTAGACCTACCTCCATTAAATCCGTTCACTTCGGTTTTTCTAGATCTTACACATACGGTAGGACTCCTTGGGCGGGTGATCAGCTCGTCCCAAGGCCTCTACCTGTAGACAAACACAGAAAAACGCACACAAACATCCATGCCCTGAGTGGGATTCGAACCCACGATCCCGGCTTCCGAGCGAGCGAAGAGAGTGCATGCCTTAGACCGCTCGGCTACCGTGACCGGCGACCTGAGAATTATACAGGTTAATTATAAGGGAGCTTCACACTTTGAGCAGCTAGCTTAACGGAAGAAGTCTCCTATTTTTTCAAAGAGATATGATATTATCTCCGGCGTCGAAATATTTGTTCCAAATTGGTAAATTGCTGCCGGTCCTCGCCAGCAAAGGAGCCGGAATGGTTCGGTCGGTATAACAACGGGCTGCGGGCTGGACGACCGGAGTTCAATTGTCGGTAGGGGCAAGAGATTTGTCTCTACTCCATAGCGTCCAGATTGGCTCTGGGGCCCACCCAGTCTCCCATCCAAAGGGGATCGTGAGCTCTTTCCCGAGGTTAAAGTGGTCAGGGTGTGAAGCTCATAATTCGCCTCCATCTATTGCCGAGATCAAGAAAAATCAGGCTGTACTTACACCTCCATACATTTTCATGGTTTGTGCTTAATTGCCGGGCTCTAAAGAATTCGTTCAATTTCAGTCAACACGGACCCCAGTCCCTAAGACTCCCTTTATGTAGTGTGTAACATCAGCTAAAGTTCTCCAACTCAAGACCCTTGGGCGGAAGTTATTCCTTGGAGATGTGTCATCTGATCACCTGTATCTCATAAATTTTTCAAGTCTCCTCATAAAATCATCAGGGAACTACTTATAGTTATTTACCGTTTTGAGAAGATCCTCTTAATTAAATGAAAAGTTTTACTACTTTCCTAACATAACCTCTGTTTTCTGTAAAACAATTACATTGGTTCATATCGAGGGGAAAAGAATGTAGGTAACGCGTTGTACTTACCACTTCAAATATCGAGCCAGTTATCGCTTGTCCTACTTGGCGTTTTCTGTGGATTTCCTCCGTTCTTCGAACCGACTGATGGGATATTACCTTAAAATAGGCCACGAGTACCTTCTCCTATTCCTTAACTACTCATTTTCATGTTGGCCATAACATTTTATTCCACGCTATATAGCCTCTGGAGTTGAAACGGAGTCGTTAAATCACGTTAAGAATCAGTTTTATCAGTCATTTATTCAGGATCAGGATGAAGTGTATTTGAGAAAATTGTATAAATAAAAGCTTTATAATTCCATTTCCCTTCCTTAACAATATATGGGGGGTTCTGTGTAAGCCACAATTCTCCTCTTGAAGTAGTATCATCCGGTCCCCGCTTGGTTCATCTACCATTCAGATATGTTGTTCTTAAGCTTGCAATATGAGCTCTTCCCTCAAAACAGGAGTCTACAATATGGCCTATTTAATTCCTAATTAAGAAATCTCTGTCCTGCAGGTGACCCCCAGGAAGAGTGTGTCCGTTGCGGGAAGGTATACCTCACCTCCTCGAACCAAGTGGCACATGGTTTCTGTGGCTCCTGTTATACGGCCAACCAGGGTCTCCCACTCATCAAGGAGTCCTCCCCATCCTCTCTGAGGTCGTGCGGGGACTCTGGAAGCGAAGAGTCCTGTACTACAGGAACAGAAAGGGATGAAGAGGACAGTCACCCAGAGTAGACGGGAGTGACAGTTGCAGGGCGTCTCAGAGGAAAACTTTGGTTTGTACAGTCCGCAGTGGAGGTTGTCCACTGAAGCACGTAGCTTGGCTTGTGCACTGAAGAAAATCCAACACCGAGCACAAGAAGAATAGTCTGTTTCAATTAACACGTGAAACGCATGAATTGACTTGCAAAATTGAAGAATGTCCATTACTTTTGACAGGAAGAGTCTCGATTTTCATGACCTTACGTGACTTGAAACACGTGTAACAGCTTGCAAACTGTGAGGCCTGCAAAACCATGCAGAGGAAGTGCCTTCTCTTTTAATAAGGTATGAGGTGTGTACTTCGGTCGTCATACTGAAGATTGCCAAACACTTTTTGCAGTGATCATTTTTTATTTAAATACTATAATCAGGAAAATCTGTAATGTGGCTTTGGCCCCCAAAACAATGAATGTCAAGCACTTTTCACACAAAATTCTCCCGTTGTAATGAAGTATTGAACATATTTCTAAACTGCTACCAAGAAATTATAAGAAGCACAACTCACGGTGTGTTTCAAGAATGAATTGTACCTAACTCCCCTTTGAATCAAGTGGACAGGAACAATATTTTCAGTATGGAACCTAAACACACACATTTTCAAGTGCACAATGAAGAGCGTGAAGTCATATTTCGAGGAGAAGAAATCTCTTTGAATCCAAAACACAGAAGTGTTTAGGTGAATCGTGCAAAATGAAATCAGGTAATCACAATGCAGAGAATTGAACTCTCCCATCTTAATGAATTACAGAGTAGAGACGTGAAACAAGATATATTTTGCACTCCGAGATAAGAAGGAAAGTGCATCAAACAAAGTGTAAACTGATGAAGAACTTTGATTATTCTACACGTATCTGTAGAACTACGTTTGATATAATTAAATGGCAATGAGCCTTTGCATCAACGTAACAATGAAATAACAGTTCTGCTCATAGAAGCTGACCGGCTAATCGGAAAATGTCAAATTTTGCCACACTAAGGAACTTGGGTACTACAGAACTTCCTTATATTGTCAGGCCAGTGCTATATTTTAACACAATTTGTGAGAATTAATTAAGAATAGGTACTCGTGTGAAAAATACCAAGTTCCAAGTACTGTGGACAGGGAAGTATGATCACTCAATGCAATCATTGAGGCAATTGCATTGAGTGATAGTAGCAGAAATAAAAGGAAAGAAATTATAATGCTGACTCAACAGTGTTTTTTGATCATTTTCAAAATAATACCGCAATTATTAACAGTTCCATATACATGACCTTGGACAGAACATCGACATTTTCAATAGAAATGTTCGTGAATCTGAAATTATATTATTTCTTAATTTCTCGAGGTGAAAAGTGGATACAAATAGTGGAATTATAATTTTATAAGATTTTAACAAATCCTCGTAAAAATAATTGTGACCATGACTGTATATTGTACGTAAACACATATATACCTGAGGAAACTGTATCATAGAATGTGCCTTCAAGATATGATGAAGACAGCGAAAATTTCAGAAGCAATGTAGGATAAAACTGTGGGGGGTAGTGTAGTCTTAATATAATAGCTGTAAAACTTTGGGGCTGGAACATATTTAGGTGCCACGTTTAGTATTTGGGAACTAACACTCAAATGTGGAGAACAATAAAGACATTAACGCCATCCACACTGCAGACTGGGATGAACAGCGTGTACATAAGTGTGAAAAACAAAGCTCTTTCATAAGTCTGTGTGGCATTTTAATGATTCTCCAAGATGCCTTCCATGTAAAGAGAGGCTGGTGAACCATCATCAAAAGCAAAGCAGATGAAACAAAAAGGATTATATGACGGCATTAAATAGGGTTATCTGTAATGATTAAGGTAAGGTAGCACCTAAGTGCTAAGTGCTAAAATAAACAGTATGTCTAGCATGGATTACTTAGTTCAAAAGCGATCGTAATGAAAACGGGGGTATTAGAAAAGGAGTGGTGGGGTCATGTAGGATGCACAGGTTAATGATTCAGCACAACGCATGTATGTCACCGAAAACTGTTTTCTCCTGTAAAGGTATACATGAAAGAAAACTTCGGAATATCCAGTGTCAAGAGAACACTCTTTCATATGAAGTTGTTATTTTCGATAAAGTGGCGCTGGGGTGGGTTTTCTCCGAGTACTTCGGTTTCCCCTGCCAATCTTCATTCCACCAAATTTTCCATCATCATAATCACCTTGGGTAGGCTACAATAGGCCAATCAGTGGCCGCCTTGCCGAGTGGACCCAGTTGGACTCCACCCCCCACTAAGCGAATTAGAAAAAAAGTGGTTACTTTGAATGCATCACAAATGTATTGCTTCTTAGTAACACAGGTCGCCTTCAGAGGGCGCCTACTTTATTCAGTTAATTCTTGCTTGCCTTACTCACAGCTTCGTGACACATATTTACGTCCAACGAAACGTAATATCTGTAGTCAATTCTTGAAACACAGAGACGAATTTTAGTGTAAGAAAGAGCAGTCCTTACCCGTTGGTGACCCAGAACCAGCCTGGAAGTACCGTATTTACGCATGTATAGGCCGCACATTTTTTGCCAAAAATTCAAGAGGAAAACTGGGGTGCGGCTTATATTCGAAATATTCGAAATCACACTTCATTTAAAAAAAAA
>NW_019741981.1:3619292-3680459 GCF_002891405.2 Cryptotermes secundus
CCCCCCCCCTCCCCTTCTTATGAATCCGCTTCACAATTATTCGTTCTCGAAATGCAGCGAAGCTGGTCTCTATATAAGTGCTGTCAAGCTTGGACTGCATATTCAAGTGCTGTATTCGAGAAAGGCGTTTGTTGCTCGAAGAGATACTGCACTGCCTTTTGTCAACATGAGGTTCCTAATTATTTCTGAGTATGAGGAGCGATCGGAATATATTCCAAGTGATTTACTAAACAGTCGGTATTGATAATGGGTCCCCGCACAACTCGTAAACTGTGCATTCTTTTTTTCCTAGTCCCCTCGGAGAGTAAGACGCATTGTGCGTACGTTCGGATAAGCTTCTCTGTCCCCTGTAATTCTTACAGTTTTTTCTATTCCATAACCATAGAAGTCAGTGTATTTCTTTTCGACTATTGTTTCACTGATAGGCGCAGCATTTTACAAATTTTGACCTTTCAGATATTGCTTCAGCGCTGTCACAAATGGAGAGACATCTGGGAACCACTGATTCAGAAGTAGACATTTTTCCATGAACACAAACAATATATGTCCAACTTCCTGCATAACGTCTCAATCTTTATTAAGGCTCTTTATAATCAAAAGTTTTCTACTTCGCATATTAACACTGACGTCCCCGCACATCTCTTCCAAACATATGTTCTCTAAGGTCTGTGACCTCTACTTGTGCTGCACGTTAAGGAAACAAGATTGTTTTTGTAAAAATTTAGAGAACTTAAAGTCAGGATATTCGTTTCAGCTGTCCTGACACTATGCATGGGGTAGGCTGAACTGGGTGTTCCCCTCAAGACGGAGGACAAGTTGTCACCGCGGCAAGCGGGCATGTAGGCGGCGACACTGGACTGTCTGCTTACAAATTTGACGAATATCTTAGCAACGACTTGACATTGATCGATTGAGGGACTGTTCGATATCTCGCCGTCCGATCGTAGAGGTGTGGGTGGCCGAACTATTATATTGTTTGCTGTTGACTCCATCTGGTGACTGTTTTTTCATATATTTACAGCACTGCGGGGACCGGAGTAGTGAGCCTGTTTTCATCTTAAACACAATATTTGTCCCCGCAACATTACATAACTTTTTGAAACGGCCTTGACCTCCATTTTCAAAATTTATATTAAGGGCCTGTTATTTGATATCTCAGGGCCGCGCCATAGCTCAAGCAGTTGGTCGCTGGCTTCCCACCACGGTGGCCTGGGTTCGATCTCAGGTCTGATCAAGTGGGATTTGTGGTGGACAAAGTGGCTCTGGGGCAGGTTTTCTCCGAGTACTTCGGTTTGCCCTGCCAATCGTCATTCCACCAATTGCTCCACAATCACCCTCACCTATTATCTTGGGCTGGTACAATAGTCCAGAAGTGGCCGCAATACAAGGGACTTAGTCCCACCCCAATAGCAATAAAAAAATAGTTCGTATCCCATATAACCTACGCAAAGAATACTTTTAATTTAATTACATTTCCGTTCAAAGTAACATCTGATTTAAAGGACCCTATATAAAAGAGAAGGATGAGCCGTCCTTCAGCGATATAGCGTCACGGCTTCACTGCTATGTGTGCAGCCCATCGGCTGTATGGCTTCCGGATCGCAGATATTCAGGACACGCTATATGAATTGATATACAAAAATAAGACAAATAATTTACTTAATCAGGGGAACAAATGTAAGGTATGTGCTTATTAATACAAGTTCCCTAGTGCGCTCATTCACGGAGCAGCCCTGCTGCAGTTAACTCGCATTGGTTCAGTTCAAGCAAATATTTGTGTTACTTCGGCCGGTAAATGAACTCCCGTTCTTTTCGATCACCCTTGAGCTCAGTGTTTTTTACATTCCTGAGGATATATGTTGCTCAAAATAGATCCTGAAATGTCGTTAAAAAAAAAGTTCTAATTGTTATAAGAAATGTAAAATAAATTTGTGTTATATGAGAGAGGCGACATCTTGTGAAGTCAATTTCTCCTGCAATAGGCGTCGCCATTCAGTCTCTCAGAACGTTTCGATTTCTGAGCATTATGCACAATAAATAAGATTTATTTTAATATAGTTATTGAGCTAAATGTAGAAGGAGATTGGACTAAGCCTATATAAGATTTGAGGTTTTCAGGTCGGTCACTATGAGGAATGTCATCTTCTGGTGTGTGGCGCCTTGTAGCTATTTTGTTATCAGATGTTTCGAAGGAACATATCGCCTCCATCTTCAGGGTATAACAAATCAGTCTACAGACACCTGCTCACGTTGGTTCATCGCTCGCGGATTTCTTATACCCTGAAGATGGAGGCGATACGTTCCTCCGAAATGTTCATTAACAAAATATCTACACTGCACCACATCCCAGGAGAGGGCATTCTTCAGGAACTAATCCTGTAACACCAGAGTGTTAACGGATTGACACAATGTTGATAGAAGCAATTTTTCTTCCTTGGGATGTCTAAATAAACTGTGGTACTCTTCAAAAGCAAAGATAACATTCGCCATCTTCCCTAACAGAATCAATGGGAATTTTAAATTGCATCTCAGAATCGAGAAACGGAGTGACAATGCTAGCCGCCGATAGTTGTGTGCACGAAATAGCAATTATTCCTACAATCTTATAACTCTTAATTCTTGTACTATGTGAGTGACCGGTAGAATGGTGCAAACTTATTATTTCAAATGGTAAAAGTAAAGTAAAGCTATCCGTGTACCAGGCTGTGAAGGCCATAGGGCTATGAGACATTGAGGGTCCCACATTATCTAGACAATCGGCTCAAAGATGGCGGTAAGGTTATCATCCTTACGTGCCTGCCGCGCTTTACTCCTCAGGAAAATTATTTAATTAATTCCTGGTACTCATTTCTGTTAGAGCCTGGGTCGACCCCAGGGCCATAGTGCGGCTGGAAGGATTAGGTCAATTGAAAAAATCCAATGACCTCACCGGGTCTTGAACCCGCGACCTTCCGGCTTGTAGCATAGCACCTCAACCAACAACGGTACCGCGAATGATTTATTTTCTTAGTTACCCATGATTAGAATGGCGTGCAAAGAATATAATTCTAGCGGACTCAATCTATGCGAAATCTGACAAATAAATAACCGGACAGGTGTATTTGTGCAGGGACTGCCAACTTCGCTTAGATGGATTACATGGCAACACGAACCAACCATTGGGTTTAAGTTTTTAAAATAAGGCAATTAGATTAAATATGCATATTGACAGCATTCCATTTCACACTTCCAATGAAAAAGTGATTAAAATAAATCATTATCTCGCTTTAAATCGGGAAATAAATAATAACTTTTAATGAACCTGATATTCAAGGTACAGTAAATTAAATTTCACGAATGAAATTGAACTTTTGTTGCAGTAAATGTTATATTGCCGCAGTGCTTTTATTCTTTGTAAAATAGTAAAATAAATGGGCTCTGTTTTCTCGGCAAGATTTAAAATTAATACTGATTTTCTGCAAGGAATTTGGGTTTTCTAGAACGATCCAGACACAGTCTAAAGTGGAACGTTCCAGAACCTACGGCTCGAAATTTATGCGGATAACAAAACCACGGTCGACAGGCTTTTCAAGACGAATGGAACTATCTGTTACGAACTTGCTCGTCTACAGTGAAGTGAACAAAACATCCTGTATATATTTTGGAACATTTATGGCAACCAATATGTCGAGAAAAACAAACCTTTGGCGGAACAAATAAAATTTTCATCGTGAAGATAATATATTCCACACACATCTCTTCAGTTAAAACATTCTTTTCGTTTGAAGACTAACCAAAAGATTTCTCTTCTATTGAAGAATGTACCATATTGGCCTGATATGTTCCGTATGACATTTTAATTTTTTTTAATTCGCTTAATGGGGGTAGAGTCCAGCTGGGTCCACTCGGCACGGCGGACACTGATTGGTCTATTGTACCTTCCCCGGGTGATTATGATGATGGAGAATTTGGTTGAATGAAGATTGGCAGGGGAAACCGAAGTATTCTGAGAAAACCCGCACCAGCGCCACTTTGTCCACCACAAATCCCAGTTGACCAGATCCGGGATCGAACCCGGGCCGCCGCGGTGGGAAGCCAGCGACTAACCGCTTGGGCTATGGCGCGGCTCATGATATTTTCATGCTGATTAAACTAAACGTTTCTTCAAAAGGGCTTCATTTTTAACGATTTACAGACATTCACAGCGATACTGATAGGACTTTCGTAAGAATATCATGTTTCCAGGCTTAGCAGAGAGGTTGAGAAACGTGTACAATTTGAGACGGTGACCACGCTCTCTGAAGATCAGTGTGAGTGTGTTTGTTTTGGGTAATCGGTGCGATTTTTCTTAATTCTGAGACCTCATATTTTGCCGGCTAAATACCAATTAATTAACGGAAAAAAAATCATATTTTAAAAAACCGTCAGCTGCTATGACAGCAGTCAGTGTACTGTTTTTGTTACCTGTAGTGTCTATCGGATGTAGCACCGCTTCGAAATTATACAGATTATACAGATGTTTCTAAGAAACTTGCCCGTTCCATCAATTTGACCGTGAAGAAGGAGGCGAAAAGTTAGTCCGAGACGTCAACAATATTATGAAAGCCGACATGGCGCTATACCCAGTCTGTGCAATAACTATGGACTCCTGTGAGAACCTCAAACCTCACGACATGAATCCAGTTTTTCAGCAGGTATCGCCAGACGCGTTGCCTTGTCACGGAAACATAAACTGGAGTGTCTTGAACCTGTGCGGTCCGTCACCGGTGCAGCAGTCACTGCAAGTGCTGCGATAGTGCATTAAAACAGGCCGAGACAACTTACCTCCAAATTCTTCTCATTTCGTCAATTACAATAATTCATTTAATCCACCCTCTAATGTCTATGCAGATGAAAATAGACGTTAAATAACCAGACTCAATACGAAATGTTGATAATATGCATAAGTCTGCCTGAGTCTTATGCTTGTTTCTTGAAGACCAACGGAATGGAGTGAGGGAGCGTCTATTCACTGTATAATAGTACAAACTGAAGTTCATGTTTATTGTAAATATATATGAAGTAGTTCTTGATTTGGCTGATCACTTAATCCTCAGCCACACTTTTTAACCCCTTCCACTGTTATGTTTTTATGTTGACAAGTTTTCCGAGATGAATTACTTTCGAAATTATTCATTTTATATTTCAAATGTTTACCTATAGAGAAATTTTGTATATTTTAACTCGAGTTCTGTTCTTTGAATTTGGTGCTAAGTTCAGATGTTCAGGAGTTTACGATCAAATTCGTGGTTACTGTGGCAAACAATACTGAACAAACTGGAAACAGATTTCTCTTCTAGATTTTTGTGAGAGGCTCCATAATTCAAAAACAAATTTGCTTTAGTTTGACAGCAAAGGGGTTAAAACACATTAATTTACAGCAGGTGTAATCATTTTTAGTTGTGTAAATATGGTTTGTGGAAGCTAAGAATATTTAACATTCACAATTTTATATAATATACATGAATAAGCTAATTAAGTTATGGAACTGTATTCAAGCAGCACATTATCAAACAAGGGTATTTGTGTAAATATGTTCTTGTTGTTCAGAAATCCGAATATTTTTATTATAACAATTATTTACAAATTCGTATGTAGATGGCATGTAAATTACTCCACACCATGTCATTACAGAACACATTTTTTTCTTTCTCATTCTCATATCATTTATAATACATAGGCCATGTTGTACTTAGATCATTTTTCCTTTGATATTCATATGGCTTGGTTCTTAACGATTCCTTCTGTCTGCTATAAAGTGTGTACATAGAACGCTCAAGGACTGTGTGGTCACTGTCGTGTTACTCTCAGAATGTAGTACTGTAAAAAGGTTCTTGTTCTTTTCTAGTCAAATTTTTGTAATGTTTTGATAAATAAAATAAGCTTTTTTGTATCAATATTTTATATGTATTTACTAAGTTTCAAATTCCTATTCCAACCCCAGACTGCGTTTTATTCTACTAGTTCCTTGATGCAGATTATTGTAAACCTCTTCACCCTTTGGCATAATTTGATGGCCGCGGAATGCCTTCTTATCCAATTGGCCTTTATTGGTTTCCCACTGATTTGTGGGCGAAGGAATGCACTGCAACGAGTTTTGGATTTTGATTTTGTAAGGAGAAATTTTCGACAATATTTTTCAACCTAAGTAGGACATGTTATATAAAACGTTGTAGATATTTATAAGTGACCGCCTCTGTGGTCTAGTCGTCAGGGTTCCTGGCTACAGATCCATAGGTCCGGGTTCGATTCCCGGCGCTGCCAGATTTTCTAAGAAGTGATGGGTCTGGAACGGGGTCCATTCTGCCTCGTGAGGATAATTGAGGAGCTACTGTGAATGGAAATAACGGCTCCGGTCTAGGAACCCGAAAGTAACGGCCGTGTGCATTCGTTGCGCTGACAGCGAGACACCCTCTATCCGCTAAAATTGACATTAACTTCGCCGACAAGCGGCTGTAGCTCGGTCGGTATAGTTCACTTACGTACTACAGGCCACAGAGTTTGTTTTTTATATGAATTTATAAGTAAAATAGTGCACAATGCTTCAATAATTTTTCTGCAAAGAATGACCAAATTCTCACCATAAAACCATTGTTTATAAGTTATTGATCACGATATTCAGTACGGGACATGCTTCCTTACACTAATTTTTTAAGTTTTATAGCGGCTTAAACATGGTCCCTAGCAACTGGCTGGCAGCCACTAACGTCTTCAGGCACTTGCTTAGCCCTGAACACTTTTGAATTTTTCTTCTTTTGCACTACAGCCCTAATTTGAGCCTTGGCCTCCCTCCATGAAAATCTCCTTTTCACTTCTGTTTACTGTATATTAGACATTCGGTAGGACTCCTTGGACGGGTGATCAGCTCGTCGCAAAGCCTCTGCCTGTACACAAACACAGAAAAACGCGCGCGCACACACACAAACAACTAAACATCCGTGTCCTGAGTGGGATTCGAACCCACGATCCCGGCTTCAGAACGAGCGAAAATCGTGGATGTCTTAGACCGCTCGACTACAGTGACCGGCCACTTTTAATTTACGCGCTCGGAGTTATTTGATGATCTGTACGTTAGCATTATTGAGTGGAAGAGGTGAGAAGACAGTGTTCGGCAGAACGCTAGTTTGCATAGAATGGAGGTAGCAGGTTGCTTCGAAATACGTCTGTCTGTAAATCTACACGCCTAATATGCAGGAGATGTCATCTTCATATTTACAGCCATGAAAACTCAAATTTCACAAAAAGCACTACAAGCTGCTTTTAAAATTATGTACTGTGACTTATAGACAGACCTGTTGCTAAGCGGTGTTCCTGTACACACCGGCCGTTGCTATGTAACGAACGCAACATAAACGCACGCACAGTAGAACAATGAGGTTATGCAACCCGTTTCTAAACAACGGCTTGGTAAACAAGTTCCTGCGGAAAAGAACATGCGCGCAACAATAGAAGTGCGGTGTTTTGAATGTGGTCCGCGCCGAAGAGTTATGATGAAGACAATTAGTTGACTAGTTTAGTTGTCAGCTGAAAGTCAGCCCGTGAAGATAAGACTAGGAAGTTGGTGTGCAATGGCCACCAGCACTTCAAGGAAGGCTGAGAAGGTATGGCACTACAGTTGAGTTGAGTGAAGTGAATTGAAGTGAAGTGAAGTGAAGTGAAGTGAAGTGAAGTGGTTGGTTGGTTGGTTGGTGAGTGAGAGAGTTCATTTGCGGAATATTAGCCAGACAGTAAAGACGTGAACACAGAAGATGAAGAATCTCCATTTTTAAGATCCATTACCAGGAAACGACTAGTGAAAGCAAGCTGAGAAGGCTTAACGTGCGCTAGTGATCTGTAAAGTATAGAGATCAGCGATATCGCTGTAGTTATTTGTAGTTCCGAGTGATGTATACAAAGTGCGTCAATAAATCCAATATCCAATACATACCCCGTCTATAATCACACATCCCTTAATAGTGACATCACTTATTTCCGACAAAATGGGCCAATTTTGATAAATATTTTAATTTCCATATGATCTTCATGCAGAATAAAATTCGCCCGACAATCGTATTATGCATTCCCCGAAAACGAAATTTTGTAGCCTTGGAGATGAGACCTGCAGACACACAGAAAGACACGCCCCCTCCCCTCAATATAACGAGTTCGTTCTATGTACTTCGTGCATCGAACTTAAAAAGCAAAGGTCAAGTTCATCACTTCTATAAGATGCAATTAAATTCGGACAACTGAAGAAACATCAAACATGTTAAAATTACACTCTAAACTCCCTGTTATGAATGCAAGTAACGACAGCAATTTTTGTACACCATGTTTGACTGGCTCATAAATGTTTATTTCGTCATTAGGATTTTGCTTAGTCGTGAAGCCAAGTAAGGTGTGCTGATGTTTGTACGCCCTGCTGCACAGTGCTTTCTACCTAATCTCCGACCGATTCACCTCCCCACTTCCCGGTTGGGGCTTATGCGCTGTTTACTAATACATGACTGTTTAAACTTCTGTTTGAAAATGTAGAACAGTCCAGTGTGAAAGGATTTGCTCCTCTGGATAAACTGAAAAGAACCGTTCGCCAGTTGCGTTCTTTCATATTTTTCATGCGCAGAAACAACTCGTTGTAAAGCAGTTGCACTGTACAGCAAGTGAATTGTGGTTCATTAAAAGTATATAGAACAAAAAGTTTCAAATGGAAGTTGTATATTTCAAAGTCTTCGTTTTATATCATGTACCAAATGTTTACGAGTAATTTTGAGAAATATTGTGATGTCCGACGTGAGCATCATGTAAATCAAGGCGTGTGCATAAGTGTTACAGGATGTGCTGGACAAATATGGACAGAAATTAAATTCAACCTACATATTTCAGTGTAAGCAAGCAAAGCAGAATTTCATCGAAATTCGTCTAGGCTGAAAGATGGGCAGAGAGGTAAGACATCCCCATTTTGTGCTCTCTTCATTCGGTTAAAGAAATAAAAGATGGAGATTTCTTTCTTCTGGTGTGTATTGTAGTTAGTCCGATAGTGAGTGCTACATCTGTATTCACACGCACAGAAAGTTATAAAAATAACGGTTTATGTAATTTGTCATAACAGATATGTATAATCTGGCCATTAACTGCATAGAAATGAATGGGCAGCTTAATAATAATAGTAATAATAATAATAATAGATCTTCAAACCTATACCGTACAGACACAGTAACTTCAAACTGTTTACAGAAGCAGGTAAGTTATCAAATATATTTCATATGTGGCTTATTTGAACGGATTCAAGTTTTATAAACAAAACATTTACTGAAGTTAATCCTGTATGAGGTAAATGTGGATAACAGGCCTGTTTAACACTTTGTCCCAACTCTCGACATGACATACTGCTCATCCATTAGAAATTTTGGGTGGCAATGAAAACAAATTTTTCTTTCCTGAGAACCAAACTAAATTCTTAAATAAGGCCGCGCCATAGCTGAAGCGATTAGTCGCTGGCTTCCCATNTTACGGCGGCCCGGGTTCGATGCCGGGTCTGGTCAAGTGGGATTTGTGGTGGACAAAGTGGCGCTGGGGCAGGTTTTCTCCGAGTACTTCGGTTTCCCCTGCNCTCGATAAACATAATAACCCGGGGCAGGCTACAATAGGCCAATCAGTGGCCGCCGTGCTTAGTGGACCCAGCTAGACTCCACCCCCCACTAAGAGAATTTAAAAAAAATAATTAAGCATGGGGATAATTTTACCTTTTTTTTACCTTTGTAAGTAAAGGTTTAACAATGAAACAAAATTGTTGCTTTTGTTTTTATAAATGTTGTGACTTTAAGTGATGTATAAAATTTAGAATATATGTGTATGTATAAGGAGTGTATTAAATTTCATACGTACATTTAAATATTAATAATAATAGGCCAAGTAGCAACAAATATATTTAAGTAAACTAAAGTTCCTCCCACTCAGGGCATGGATGTCTGTGCGCGTTTTTCTGTGTTTGTCTACAGGTAGAGGCCTTGCGACGAGCTGATCACCAGCCCAAGGAGTCCTACAGAATGTGAAAGATCTAGAAAAACCGAAGTGAACGGAGAAGTTCATGGAGGTAGGCCTAGGCCCACTGGGGCTGTAGTGCCAAGGAAAAAGAAAAACTAAAGTTCCTAATTCTAAACTAATAAGGGGGAAATTACACATTGATGACAGCAAAGAGGAGTGAAGAAATTGACATGAAATCATTCCTGTAAACACATGGTATCATTAGCATCTGAGGTACTCACAACAGTGGTTATGACGAGTATTATCTTCTGGGGTATAATGCCGCCAGCTGACGTTTCGGAGGAACATATCGTCCTGCTTGCAATCTGCTTTCCTGCTGGTATCTTACTCGGTTTATTCTTTGACCCTGAAGATCAAAGTGAAATGTTCCTCTGAAACGTCGGTTGACTTTCAAAAGACTCATGACGATATATATCAGAAAAGAGTACTCTTCACACGGTATCATGTACTGAAGAATGAAATGCCCTCTCCGTGACCTAAGTTGAGGCGTAGCAGAGGCTGCAATTCGTGTAAGCATCACTGTTGCTCGGGTACATTCAGTTAGTCAAGAGAATGGCGTAAGGTTGAGTTGAGCAAGACCTATAAAAAAAAATATTATTCGTCGAAAAACTTATATTGCCAAGCTTCAAAAAATGTTCAACCGAATATTATTCTGTATGGTGGGTATCACAACTGTTCAGAATTCTGGATGTTCCAAGTTCAAACATCTGCTAGAAGACCGCCTGAAGTTATTAAAGCTTCCAGTGGGTTATTCACGCCCGTCTCCACAAGCAAATTCAGGGACAAGAGGTCTATATAGGCCACAACCGATTCCTCAAACAATCTTATTACCGTCACAATTTGTGTATTTCTTTCGTTTTTCTTTTGAAACCATGAGATGTTTTCAGTTGAAACCGTGTCTTTATATCAGCCAGTAAAAAAATGCTATTAAAATATAAGAAAATTTTTGTTCATTCTTATGTTTTACTATATAAAAATGGAGATAGCTACCAAAGTACAGATGAAACAAGTCATATAATTCTTAAAATTCAAATTAATATCGTGTTTATATACGCATAACAGAATGTCTGAATGTTGTATTTTAGCGTCCTGTTGCACTGTTTCTCATCCATGATACGTATGTAATGGCCGTCTTGTAGTGCACTCAATTTCACATGTCACTTCACTACATGTTTCGGCAACACTGTGCCATCCTCAGGTGCTTTATTTACGCTAAGCTATTGCATTGCTTGCCATCATGTGTCTTTCATAAAATTATTAAAATGTACATTCTTCATCAACTATAATAAAATTTGTATACACTAAAACTTGTTAAGATTATTCATCTTATGCGTCTTAATTCAAACTCGCGTATAGTATGGTTCTTCTACTATGGGGGTCGTTTTTCCTATATTTTTTGTGTACTGTGTCTTGTGATGTGTCCTTCCTTTTTGGCTGCTCGCATTACATTACGTACATATCATGGATGAGAATGTCTGAAACTGATTGGTATGCATTGAAGCGAACGGTTAGGATATAACACTTCCGTCATATGTGTCCTGAAGAAAAGGAGAGTGTAAGATCTTCCGAAGGGTCTACACAGTGTATCAATTCGACGTGGTGTGACACCCAGAAACACTTTGAAGGAATCAAGTCCCAAGCGTATGTTCCTGTTCATCTAAGAATCTTGTCCTTCTGTATACGATATTGGTTATATACGTGTCTTAACGTAAGTTCATGGTCTAAATGACGGATCAAGATGACTAAGAAGAGCATGATCAGAGATCTATAATTTTCGTGGAATAAAGAAACCTCCGTGGCCTGAGTCCGCAAGCGAACTATACCGACCGAGCTACCGCCGCTTGTCGGCGAAATTAGTGCCAACTTTAGAGGATAGAGGGTGTCGCGTGGTCAGTGCAACGAATCCCCACGGCCGTTAATTTCGGTTTTCTAGACCGGAGCCCCTAATTCCTTGAAATATCTCCTCAATTATACTCACGAGGCGGCCGCAGCATAGCTCAAGCAGTTAGTCGCTGGCTTCCCACCGCAGCAACCCGGGTTCGATCCCGGTTCTGGTCAAGTGGGATTTGTGGTGGACAAAGTGGCGCTGGGGCGGGTTTTCTCCGAGTACTTTGGTTTCCCCTGCCAATCTTCATTCAACCAAATTCTCCATCTTCATAATCACCGGGGGCAGGCTACAATAGGCCAATCAGTGGCCGCCGTGCCGAGTGCACCCAGTTGGACTCCACCCCCCACTAAGCGAATAATCCTCACGAGGTTGACTGAATCCGGTTCCAGACTCTCAACTTCTCAGAAAATCTGATAACGTCGGGAATCGAACCCACACCTCTGGATATGTAACCAGGAACTCTGACCACTTGATCACAGAGGCGGTCAATTGCCTAGAATAACTAAGGGTATTATCGAACTCCGGAATGCCTAAAAGTAAGCCAGTAATCTCCCATGTATGAGACGAGTGAAAGCAATTCTACATGATGGACATACACGCCCTTACCGTCACGCATGAATTTGAGTGCTGGTTACAAAGTACGCGTGGTGTAAAATAAATGCAGTCGTGAAACAGCAGCATCTAGGAGTTGACACCCACGGTAAGAATTAACTTTCAAATTAAGGGTCAAGTTCTGACGACGTCCTTTGTTTCTGCAACACACCCGACGTCACGTTTTCTTGAAGACTTAATTAAGAAGTCGCTGACAAGTACATTCCGCTAACGATCTGCCCACAGGTCGCAAACAATGCCACAGTATTTTACTGTCAGTCCGATGCAACTCTGTAAATAGAGTTTAATTGACACATTGTTCTGTTTTAAGCCGCATCTTCCAGTGATTGAATTATAAATGCTTGTAATTGTGGTGTCCAGTCCCGTGAGCTGAAGTGCGTGCGCATCTGAGCAGCCCTCACTTAATCAAGCAGTTACGGTAACATCAGAATATGACAGGCAGAAAGTCGTGCAATGTTTATAATGTTTACTATATGGAAACACAAGAAATTATTTCCCAAGTGTCGAAATATAACAAAGCGGAAATTGAACTAGTCGATTTGTTTATCTATTTAGGGAATCAGACCTAATCTATAAGAACTAGCTCATAACGTGGGCGGTTACAGTGGCCGCGTGGTCTAAGGCATGAAATTTCTTCGCCCGCTCGAACACTGGGATCGTGGGTTCGAATCCCACACGAGGCATGATTGTCTGTGTACGTATATTCTATGTTTGTGTTGTTCTGTGTGTAGATAGCGGCCTTGCGACGGGCTTATTCCCGATCCAAGGAGTCCTATCGACTGTGTAAGATTAATAAACTGAAAAGCGACCAAGGTTCACAAGGGCTGTGGAAGGATGGACGGACGGGCGGACGGAGAGATGGATGGACGGACGGACGGACAGATGGACGGACGGACGGACGGACGGATGGATGGATGGATGGATGTAAATTAACAAAATCAAGAAAACGATGGAACATATATACAGTACACTACCGCTTCAAGTGTGCCCGTTGTCACAATGTTACGGCGCGTGCCCGGATTTGGAGGAGATGGGCTCCAGGTACGAAAGGTTCATGACAAGTGGTGGTCCGCCCACTTGTTAGAAATATTACACGGGGTCTCGTATAGCGGGACTCTTGTGAGCATAATGAACCTTTGAGTTCTATGAGAAATCAGGAGTTTCTTGACCAACTGATGTTTTCAGTAAGGACTCTACTTCTTGCTGTTAATTGAATGGTACAATAAAATAACCGCGAGAAATAGATCTATTCTTAAGGTTACAGAAGTGAAATTCTGACAGCAATATTTATTTTTTCTTACTCTCAGAAATACAGATAATAGAGAATATTATTCATAAATGCAAATTAGTTTTCATGTTTGTAATATTCGTGATGTTAATATACAAACACATAATTTTGCCTGCTGTTTTGTATGGATGTAAAACTTGCTCTCCGACATTAAGCCAGGAACATAGACAGAAGGTGTTTGAGAACAGGGTGCCAAGGAGAATATTTGGACCGAAGAGAGATGGAGTGACAGGAGGTTGGAGAAAACTGCATAATCATAATCTGCATAATGAGGAACTTCATAACTTGTACTCTTCGCCTAGCCTAATTAGAATGATAAAGTTAAAGAGAATGATATGGGCAGGGTATGTAACATGCATAAGGAGAAGCGAAATGCATGCAGGATTTTGGTGGGAAAGTCAGAAGGAAAGAGGACACTAGGAAGACCTAGTTGTAGGGGGGAGGACAGTATTAAAATTAAAATTAGATAGGATGGGGTGGTATGGGCTGGATTGATTCGACTCAGGATAGGGGCCAGTGGAGGGCTCTTGTAAACACGATGATGAAGCTTCGAGTTCCATAAAATTTTGGGAAATAATTCAGTGGCTGAGCAATAAGCGGCTTCTCAAGAAGGGCTCCGTTCCATGACGATAATTAATGTTCATGACATTTGCGTCAGCAGCTATGTAGTTCTCACTCCATCCGACAGAGAGAACTCATAAACAGAGTGATTCAGAAAGATGGACACAATTTCAATTGGCTATATTTCCTGAATTATATGTTGCATTTAAATTCTGTAAAGTATAATATTATATTTAAGCATCCTGTTGCACTCCACACGATATATGACACAAACTTCGTCCCAAGTGCAAACAATATATTATATATGTCCTTGATCTTGCTCTCCTTTACACTACATGTTTCGGCCTCAAACGGCCATCATCAGGTGTGTACACTCACGTTGCTGTTACACTGCACTTAGTTTAAAATTTAACACTTAAAAACACATTGTTCCTTTTGTTGTTATTATCAACATCTACTTCGTTGATATCTGTCTGGGTTATAGATTATTTTTGTTACACACGTTAGCATTTATAAAATCTTTAGTTCTAATTTTAAAATCCTTTAAAATTTTTCTCTAAATTTTGAAATTTAAAATTTAAAATTTAAAATTTAAAATTGTCAGGGTTACTCGCCCTATGTCTAAAGTGCTGCACCGGTTAGTTCTTGTTTCCCCATTGTATAGGTGTTATTCTGCGCAGTCTCCCTGTGTGCGTGCCGCTGATATTCTTTACTACGTGTGCTTTAAGACACAGGAAGACTAGGCAGAACAACACCTATACAATGGGGAAACAAGAACTAGCCGCTGCAGCACTTTAGACATAGGGCGAATAATCCTAACAATTTTAAATTTTAAATTTTAAAATTTAGAGAAAAATTTTAAAGGATTTTAAAATTAGAACTGAAGATTTTATAGTGCTACTACAGGAAAATCAAAATTAACGTGTGTAAAATAATCTATAACCCAAACAGATATCAACGAAATAGATGTTGATAATAACAAGGAAAGAACAATGTATTTTTAAATGTTAAATTTTAAACTAAGCGCAGTGTAACAGCAACGTGAGTGTATACACCTGATGATGGCCGTTTGAGGCCGAAACATGTAGTGTAAAGGAGAGCAAGATCAAGGACATATAATACATTGTTTGCACTTGGGACGGAGTTTGTGTCATTTATCTATAAAGTACATTTGATTATACATACATGGAAGTTCATAGATGTTCAATGTGCCCCCTCCGGCTGCACGGATAACATCTAAACGTAGCTGAATTCATCCCACACTAGATGACAAATATCTTGCGTCACTGAGTTCAACGTAGCTGTGATACGGTTTCTTAGGTCATTCAAATTTGTGGGAAGAGGTGGTACGTAAACTGCATCTTTCACGAATCCCCACAGGAAAAGTCGCAGGGAGTGAGATCAGGAGACCTCGGTGGCCAGAACTGAAGTGGCAGGTTTCATTCCTCATGCGACCTATCCATCGTTGAGTTAGAGATTCATTCAGGAAACGTCGAACATTCAGGTGCCAATGGAGTGGAGCTCCGTCCTGCTTGTGCCGGTTCTCACGGTCTCTTCGCTTGCGGATTTTTTATTTTTCCTTCTACCCTGAAGATTGAGGCGATACGTTCCTCCGAAACGTCGGTTAACACCACGTCTACACCGTGCCACATCCCAGAAGACTGCTTTCTTCAATATTCGCTTATTTTGCAACACACAAAGCCGTTAATTAAATGATATGCGACAAAAGAAATTCTCTCAGAATAGAACATTGACTAAAATTATGCTCAAACGATGAGAGTATAGAAATAAGTGTGATCTACTGAAAGAGTAATCTCGTGAAACTGATCTGTTAATATTACAGTACTATTACTACGACAACGGAACAGACTGCTAACATCTGTGTCCAGAAACAGGAAGACAAAAGTGCCAACCATATAAATCAAGAACCAATAAATTTCCCATTGTCGCAAATGTGAAAAATGTTCTCGGAAGACCGTGGTTAATAATTTAGATGTAAACAGGTGTAAGCACATTGAAGTACGAATTTAAAAACAGGGAAAGAACGTAAAACAATCTCACTAGATTTAAGAATGTAAAAGAATTTCAAATAAATACAAACATACATATATTTGTTAAAATAATGAATGGTTTCGACAGAGGAGTAGTCTCACTCGTAGAAATGAAAAAAAGAAAACATAAGATTTCACAAATTATGATTTGTTTTGAAGAAATTCAGCAACTCCATGGGTTCAGAAAAGGAAGAGAGAGAGAGAAATTTGAAACAGTTATTAATAAAGAAACTCCACCACCCAGCAGCCGATCATAACCATGTCAGCAGTATGACCCACACGCTCTACAGCGGTTACAATTAAGTTGCAACAAAGAAAGAGTGAAACAGGAAATATGCAATGAGCAGGCAATGTAGGGCAGAAACGTGTGGCTGCTTCCGTACGGTAAAGGTACGGTAAGGACAGTGCGAGTCGCATCTGCCCTCTAACTGACTGACATGCTCGTTGGGGGGGTGGGGGAGCGCATCAATGTTGCCGGAAACACAACTTTACAAGTAAATAATACTGTTTTAATTTCTACACCGCACCACTTTTCGATCAGTGCAGTCATCATCAGCTAGCAGCAATAATTACACAACCGTCGTCATTGAAATGTTGGACTAATGTGAATTTGTACCGGTGAAAATTCTTGTGCTTTACTTAAGCACTCTGCCATGAAGACGTATGGGGGAGTTGATGTATAGCTCCACTATTCTAGACCTCGACACTAGATTGAGGTTAGTGATCAGCTTGGAGTCCATCCAGCCTCATATCCAATGGGTACCGGGCGGGCCTCTTTCCCGGGGGTTAAAGCGGCCGGGACGTGAAGCAGACCATTCACCTCCAAACAGTGCAGAGGTCAAGAAAACGTGGATTTATACCTTCACTCCCCCATACGTCTTCACGGTTTAGTGCTTAAATAGTTAAGCACAGGTGCAACTTTACCTGTTTACCCTCTTGAAAAGACTCAGGAGGTCTAGTGGTCAGAGTTTCTGGTTACAGATCCTGAGGCCCCAGGTTTGGATTCCCAGCGCTACCAGATTTTCTGAGAAGTAGTGGGTCTGGAACGGGGTCCACTCAGCTTCGTGAGAATAATTTAGGAGCTATTTCAAGGAAATAGCGGCTCCGGTCTAGAAAACCGAGATTAACTACCGTGGAAATCCGTTGCGCTGACCACGCGACTCTCTCTATCCGCTAAAGTTGGCACTGACTTCGCTGACAAAAGGCGGTCGTTCGGTCGGTATAGTTCGCTTCCGGACTAAAACCATGGAATTGGTTTTGTTTTTTGAAACGACGCACTTTTTGGTAAATCTGTCAAGCGTAGGTTTGAACCCAAAATAAAAAAAAATATATATATATGAACATCAATTAACTACACAGAATCGCAAAGGTAGCGTCGGTAATTTTTTCTACTCTGTAGTTAAGTATGCAGTTTCATTTCTGTTGCCATTTCCGAAAATGTATGTTAACTGGCAATTTTAATTCAGTAGGTTATACCTTACTTGACTGTGTTTCCTTCTTATGGTACGTATTTCTACATGACTGCGTTCAGTGGAGTGTCTCGCTGGGTTCTACAATAGCGCCGGATCCCTTCCCATTTCCTACCAATTTTCACCATTTAAATCGCAATTCCGTTACGGGGAACAAAAGAAGCATCCTTCAAGTTCATCACGTGAAAATAATCAGCACTCGAACTTAGGCACGTGCAGTCAGTGGCATTGCCATGCACAAAAAAAGATACTTCTTTAAACTTTCTTTGCCTGCATTCTTCTGCCGGGGAAAAAATGGATGGAAAGAACAAGATGTATTCGTACTAGCACAGGGATACTAGAACCTCTGAGCCTGTCTTACACGAATGACTGGTAAAGTTTCTTAACTGAATGTTTACCACGCCGTTACACCGTACACAGGGAGTAGAGGTAAGACTAAGTCACTAGAGTAATCAGTTTCACTTTCCGACATACGAATTTAAATTTCGTATTTATTCACGAGAGGAGATTTCCGAAAACCACAGAGTAGGAGGCTGGGCAAATCTTAGTATTGGTCTTCTGTCTGTAAGGGAGGAGGAAAGTTCCTTCCTCTCCGGGAATCCAGCTCCGGCCCTCAGTCGTTCAATTTACTGAGTTGCCCTTACCCACTTAAATACAAGCCCTTAGAGGAAGATGAAACTGTACACGAAGAGTTCTATCTTCTAGGTTATAACGCTATGTAGTCAGGCGAAACTCAAACGACGTTTCGGAGGAATATATCACATCTCCATCTTCATTGTTGAATAATGATCCAGTTAAGAAACCAGCATGAAGCAGACAGCAAGCAGAACCTCCTCTCTTGCAGTCCCCCAAAACGTCGGTTGACTTTCTTCAGACTACAGGTCATCAAGTCCCAGAAGATACAAATCTTCACAGCCGTCGCTGTTAGACCCTCAGATTCAAAGCTGTGCTGTATGTAAACTAAGAACTATGAGTGGGTATAGGGGGCGTGAAGGTAGAAACCACAATAAGTGTCAATAAGGGCAAGAATTTTCTATACTCCACGTTTTTCAGGACGGTTCTGCGTTCCACCCAGTGGGTACCCGTGCCCTCAGCTGCAGTGGTCGGTTGCGTAGATACATACGTACATACATATGTTCTTAAGTACGTACCTGAATATGCATACTCTCACGTTTACTAGTGACTATGGACTGGGTTTTGGATTGAATGATTGGATTTATTGACACCTTATACACACAACTAGGGTCTACAGACAATTCAGAACTATCGCTGATCTACACACTTCACAATTCACCGTTATACAAGCACTAGGGTTATCAGTCTTTACTAGTCGTATCCTGGCAACGGATTTATAACAGTCTTTCACTTGAAATCACATATAAAGTCTTTTTCTCCACAGCCAAATTCCTTTCTTGCCATTATTCTGCAACTGCCAATTCCGAAGACTCGACTCTATAACCACTTTGCATGAACCACGCAGAAAACACAGCCTTATACTGTTAGCAAGTTATATTTACAGCAACGTTGTATAGTAACGGAAGTTATTCGATTTTTGCTTGCTTATTGGTTGCCGTGGGAATGTGTTCACCGGGTCGTTGCCTAGGAATGAACGTCTATTTTGATTTCACTATTCCGGCTTTCGAGTGATATGCCACAATACGTACTCAGGTACGTACATAAATACATGCAAACAAATATACGTACGTACATACATGCATATGTACCCTATACACACATACGGAGAGAAGAAGGAAAAGGCACAAGATATATGTATATATTATTTTCAGAAATATCTGTGAATATGTAATGTGGGGTAGGAGGCTAACGTGTGTGTGGAGGACAGATCCAGTATATATGCCATTCCTCACGACATTCCAGCATGTGGAAGTTACCGAATTGGTTCGGAGAGAAGTAACGTTGTAGATTCGTGTTCGAGAGATTTTATTTTCAAATTTCTTCCGGGCCACCTGCTATTCTGACAGAAATTTATCATGGTTTTTCTCAGTTTCTCTATGCAAATGTAGGCATTAGGTAGCAACCACTTCTTTTCAAGTACGTTTCAATTCGTCATTCACCTACCATCCAATCATTCTAACATACTGATAAAGTTATATTTTAGCTTCCTGTTGCACTGATTTAAGTCCATGATTTATTTCAACCGTCTTCCAGTGCATACACTCATCTATCTCCTCCTCTCACTCGCACTACATGTTTCGGCACAAAAGTGCCATCTTCAGGTGCTTATTCGATTTACGCTAAACTAGTTCATTGCATGCCTTGTCGTCTTCATATTAAAATAACTAAAATATATATTTATCATATATATTGATAAATGTTAAATGTTAAAAATATTAAAATTGTTCAGGATTTTTCATCCCTACGTCGTATCTCACTACGCAAGAGGATAGGTGTGACTCGCATAGTGAGATACGACGTAGGGATGAAAAATCCTGAACAATTTTAATATTTTTAACATTTAACATTTATCAATATATATTTTAGTTATTTTAATATGAAGACGACAAGGCATGCAATGAACTAGTTTAGCGTAAATCGAATAAGCACCTGAAGATGGCGCTTTTGTGCCGAAACATGTAGTGCGAGTGAGAGGAGGAGACAGATGAGTGTATGCACTGGAAGACGGTTGAAATAAATCATATTGATACAGTTTAAAATAAACCCAAACCGAAAACATAATAAAAACTAATATTCTGGTCCATGTAGACAATGTTGTTTCGGGTTTTATCAACAGAAGCAGTTTGACTCTGTTTTTCTGAAGCAGTTTATAGGTGCTTTCGCAGCCGTGCGGAGCGGCAGTCCACTTCCTCCAGTCCGACCATCTACCTACCTACATACGATGGAGTAACTGAAGAATCGATGAGATGATTTGCGTAAAATTTGGGAATCGAACCCGGGGCCTCTGGATCTGTATCCATGAACTCTGACCACTAGACCACAGAGGCGGTCATTACTACTACTACTACTACTACTACTACTACTACTACTACTACTACTAATAACAATAATAATGATCTTTTCGTCTCCTCTTCCTTCTCTTTTTTGTTTCTAATTCCCGAAGCTGGCCAGGACCTTTTTATTGCAAAGGATTTGTAAATACTTACTAGGACAAGCGGTAGGACTTCTTTAATATCGTACAGTCCACTGTAATGCC
This sequence comes from Cryptotermes secundus, assembly GCF_002891405.2. NCBI lineage: Eukaryota > Metazoa > Arthropoda > Insecta > Blattodea > Kalotermitidae > Cryptotermes > Cryptotermes secundus. Next base: position 3,640,375 of record NW_019741981.1, read on the forward strand.
TATACTTCCCGACAACAAAAAGAAATGATACAAATGTCCATGCCCTTAAAGATGTTCGAACCCCCGAACACAGTGTTAAAGCGATCATAAACCCCCGGGTCATTGGAATCAACGCCGAACTCGCCAACTGAATTGTTAAAGACTGCTGAAACGCATGAGCGGTGCCACGCTGCAAAACAATGCTTCAGCGAGCACGGGCTCCTAACAGGGCAGGGGTGGCAAAGCCAGGACGTGTCGTCACAGCTAACATGTGGCATGCTACGGAAGGGACACCTGCTCGGCTGTTAAACTGATCGTGTCACTGTCATTTCCTGGCCATCTCTGGAATCTATTGTGCTCTTAGGACTTACGCGTTGACTGAGGAATGTTTTTAAATTAAATGCATATACGGAGGTGACATCTATCATTCTTCGTATGTACTAGACGGATTGAATTGAAATCTGGAAATGAATTTCTACACTGAAAATTGTAAGACGAATTTATTTCCAATGCAATTCTTTCCCACATAGCCCATTATTTGTGTTAATTTCAATTTGGACTGCGTCACTTTGTCTTCAAGCATGCGAAAGGTATTGAAATGACTCACAGGCGTTCCTCAGTAAACTTGCATTCTCTATCTGGAATAAGGAAAATTAGTTCTTGCTCCTGTTTATAAGACGGTAGACAAACCGGCTGCAGTAATTACTGTTAAAGCTAAAAATGCTATCCCGCGAAGACCCAGAAGGTTGTGAGACGTCGAGGCTCTCACGTCTTGTTTAGACAATCGGCACACAGATGGCAGTAGAATTGTCAGCCTTATCTGTCGGCCGACCTTTAACCTCCAGGAAGATTCATGGTAATCATTTCTGTTAGGGGCTGGGTCGACACCAGGGTCATAGTGAGGTTGGAAAGATTAGGTAAATTGAAAAGAATCCACCTCCTCGGGACTCGAACCCGTGACCTCCCGCCTTGGAACATAGTGTCTCAACCAACTACGCTACCGCGTGTCCCACAATAACTACTGAGGTTACATTATTCTCCCTGCCGCATGCAACATGTTTCCAGCTTTCTTCTTGAACCGTTGTAAAAATTCGTAGCTACGCTACACAGCCCAACGTGAATAACTGGACCACGATACCAAAAAGCTTGGATCATCAGATAAGGAAACCACTTACTTACTTACTTAGTCACTCATGGAGCCTAGCCCTTCTTGAGGAGCCGTCAATTCTGCAGCTATTCAAGAATTTCCCAGCATTTTATGGAACCCGAAGGTTCATTACCCTGTTCACAAGAGCCCTCCACTGGTCCCTTTATGTTCATTTTCGAAACAAAGTATTTTTTACGGTGAGGAGTTGCTAGCCCCACGCCCAACCCCCAAGCTGGAGGACTGCCCCTTGTCGGCTGTCCGTGACTACTTATTCAATATATTCGCAGCTTTCCTCCAAAACTAGCGGACGTCTCCTTCATCCGCAATCTGAGGACGCGCCATGCCGTGGTGACAAGGAAACCACGCAGTGGAATATGCACATATTCGTTTTCCATTAAGGAGGACGAAGTGTAACGACACGAACCAAGACGGTTCCAGATTACAACAAATATTGAACATACTTGTAAGTTTTGAGGTTTTCACGGCGATGACTATGAAGAAAGTCGTCTTCTGGCTTTAGCTTTAGCTGCAGCTACTGCTCTCTGCATTCCAAGCCATTCAACTGCTCTGAAGATGGAGACGATACGTTCCTCCGAAACGTCGGCCAAAACGAAGAATACATGGCGCCTAAACCCAGAAGACGACTTTCTTCATTGAACATACTTATTAAACAGACTAACTCTTATATTTTTAGATATTTTAACAAATCAATGTACATCTTAGCAATAGTTAAAATATATAACATTTATATCTATGACATAGTAATAGTATTTTATATATGTTTTAATAATATCATTTTGAAGATTGTCGTTTTGACCGAAATATGTAAAGGATGAAAAATTGAAAACACAAATTTAACAATCACACTGGACGGTGGTTAAGAATGTTGTATACAATATTGTTCCAACTGCCTTAAATACAGTTCTAGATATTTTCATAAATATGACTAGACTTAGCAATTAGAAATCATCACAAACACCGTTTCATATTAATTCTTAAGAAGACGAAAATAAGGAGACCTCGCCTAACATTCAGGCTAATGCTGTAGTTTCGAGGATGGTAAGTGGATTGTACTGGCTCATGATGATCCCTAATGGCCGCCTTAGATACTGAATCTTCCGGTTTTGCTGAGATGGTGTTAGTGAATCTGTGGTTGTGTTTTGTAGCAGAGTGCCCCTGTAAGCAGAGTCAGCATTTAGATCTAGAACTCCCCCTCCCACACAGTAGCATAGTTGGTTGAGGCACTATGCTACAAGCCGGAAGAGAGCGGGTTCAAAACCTGCTAAGGTCATTGGATTTTTTTTCAATTGACCTAATCCTTCCAGCCGCGCTATGGCCCTGGGATCGACTCAGCCTTTAACAAAAATGAGTACCAGGAATATTGGAATATTCTTGGGGGTAAAGGGCGGCCAACGCATAGGGCTGATACCCTTGCCACCATCTATGAGCCCATTGTCTAGAAGATGTAGGAACCTCAACACCTCACGACCCTATGGGCCTCCACGACCTATTACAGGGATAGCTTTACTTTTTTTTTTTACTTACTGCCCCCCTCCTACACACACAGACACACAGCACCGATTTCACAGAGCCACTCAGCCGTAACAATATTGGCCTGTGTTCCGTCACAGATGGCAGAAGCTCGTGAGGTGACCGTGGAGACTGGGTGAAACTGTGGTTTGCAGTGCACCACAAGAATGACGTCTTATAACATTTTATTTCTCTACAGTACAAAGTCAATTTCTGAATACCGGATAAGAGTTGTTCCCACCAGGATGTGTCTGCTGTCGCGTGGGCAGATGGAGACATGACTCACTGACTAACTGATCAACTGTCTGCATGGCTTCCCTAGAACATGGAGATGCGTCAAGAGCTCCTCTTTTCCTGCGGAAGAGGGAGCCTGATAGCAGGCAGTTTGACCACATCCAGAGCCTGTTCAATGCAAATCACAGGTTCATGTCCTGTTTTCTAATATCCACTTTAATATTATCTGGTATATATTTCAGGGCATCTCGAATACAGGCTTCAGTTTCGTCATGTAATTTCTTCCAGTACTAATGTTGTCTTGCTTCACAAAACCTCACTACGTAATATTCTTCTCCGAGCCTCCTCCTCCTCCTCGGTCGTGCGATATTTTCCTTTATTTCTATTACTATTCTCGTTGTAAGCCATTGTTGTCATTGTTATTATAATTGTTATAGAGATGTGTAACAAGTCTAAGGGAGTCAACTCTGTCCACATCGGGATGGACTTCTCGCTCGGTGAAGACTTCAACGCTCCACTCGTTGCAGGATAATAACACAGATTCCCGGACGAAATAAAGGGTGTCTAGAACAACTGACGTCTGGATTAGTGGACGTCTGTTGGGTACGATTACCATGGTTGATATTGTTATGAGTACGGCCTGGATTTCATTAAGACCCTACATTGTCAGTTTCCTTTACGAACGTTACACATGGCAGCACTGGTTGGCAGGTCGCTTCATTCGATGCACACCAACGTGAATTATGAAGTTGTGTATGTTTCTATTTAGATTTGTTTCAGTTTACTATTATTATTTTGTTATTCAGATCAACATTCTTTTTCTTGGAACTCTGTTACCAGTACTGAATCTATTATACTTGAGAGATAGCGTAGTCGGTATAGCGACTGGCTACGGGCTAGACAACCAAGATTTCGAAGTTCGAGTCCCGGTGAGGGTAAGAATTTTCACTTCCCCATGTCGTCCAGACCAGCTCTGGGGTCCACCCAGCCTCCTATCCAATCGGTACCGGATATGAGCCGAGGAGATATCTTGAAGATACGTAAGATAGGTATTATCTGCTCTGTCAAGCCTGTACTGACAGAGGACTTGTGTGTAGTGCAAAAGGAAGAATTTTCAGCAACACGCTATATGTACGAAATGTACACTTAACGAAAGGCCAAGCATATTCATATGAGATAAACACATCTTTTCGTCAGAGACGATGTTAAGTAGGGAATTTACCACAAGAGTTCGGGTGAAAAAAATAAAAAGAATCTCTGGTCGTGTGTCTCAAGGGGGCTTGACGCCAAGAGGAACTAATTGGCGGTAAACTGCCCGTCGTAAAGTAACTTTGACGTTAACTTTGACTTTTTGTGCCCAAATGATTTATATTTGTCAGTTGAGAGTTTAGTTCTGCGCCGGAGGTTGTGAAGATAGAACCTGAAAGCGTGAAGCTGAAGAATCTCCACTGTTAGAAGCCGTTGCCAAAGAACGGCTGATGACGGCACAGCAGGCTGGGAAAAGGCTTAATGAGTGCTGTGGTAATTTGTAAAATGTGGAGATTAGCGATAGCACTGTAGTTACTTGTAGTTTCGAGTAGTGTGTATAAGTGGTCAATAAGTGCATTCACTAATCCATACCCTGTCTATAAGGACATCTAAAATTATTTTTATATTAGCTTAGTGGGGGGTTGAGTCCGACTGGGTCCACTCGGCACGGCGGCCATTGATTGGCCTACTGTAGCCTGCCCCGGGTGATTATGATAATGGAGAATTTGGTGGAATGAAGATTGGCAGGGGAAACTGAAGTACTCGAAGAAGACTCGCCCCAGCACCACTTTGTCCACCACAAATCGCAGTTGACCAGACCCGGGTTCGAAACCGGGCCGCAGCAGTGGGAAGCCAGCGGCTAACCGCTTGAGCTATGGCGCGGCCTCTGGCTTACTTCGGTATAAATATTCTCCTCAGTTAATCTTCACAGACAACCCCGCAATCTGTTTATTTTCCTTAGAATCAACGACCAAGTTTGACACCCGTATGCACATCATTTGAAATTGCAGTTTTTTAGATTTTAATATCTAAAATATGATGTCAGTGGCTACTGCAATATCACAGAATTGTATCCAGACAAGTTCTGTTATCAAGCACGTAGGAAGTCATTTGTCTTTTCTTGTACAGCTCAAAAATTCATCGGGTAAGGACATATTATGATATATCTACTACCCAGTGTTTACCTTAAGATGTTTTTGTTCCATTTAAAGTGTAGTGCATGAACTGGTATAAGACACTAGGCCTACGTCTTTCTTTCGAAATTCATGTACGCCAGAATATCATTGTTTTATATGGTAAGGAGATACTATAGACTAGAGTGAATTGGCATCTCGGTCTACGGAAAGGAAAATTGGCCAGTACGCCATATTCAGTGGATGAAGTGTTATATATCCATGGCATTGTTTGCGAAGCTCATCCTTCCCTGATATATACAAAAGGTGAAGCTATCCCTATAACAAATTGTGGAAGCGCATAGGGTTGTTAGAAGTCGAAGCTCCCCAATTTTCAAGAAAATCGGCTCAAAGATGCCGGTAAGGTTGTCAGCTTTACGCGCCGGTCGCCCTTTACCCTCCCAGGAAGATTCCTGGTACTCATTTCTGTTAAGAGGCTGAGTGGACTCCAGGGTCTTAGTGCGGCTAGAAGGATTAAGTAGATTTAAAAAATCCATTAACATAATCGGGATTAGATCCCGCGGCCTTCCGGTTTGTAACAGTGCCTCAACCAACTACGCTACCGAGTGCCCTTATAAATAGGTCTACTATGTATAATAGCTTCATAGAATTTATGAAGTAAATACTAATAATATTTGGGCTGTTAAGTCAGCAGATACCTAAATATAGAACCTAATTATTATAGAAAAATAGGACAGGTGGCATGAACGAGGTTATTCTGACTCAGGAGAGGGGTCAACGACAAGCTGTTAAGAACACATTAAGGAACTTTGGGTTTCCTTAAAATTCTGGGAAATTCTTTAGTAGCTGAACGACTGGTGGTTTCTCAAAAAGGATTCAGCTCTACGGAGTTAGCTATATAATTATTATTATTATGTAATACGAGTATATTGTTACTATGGTCTAGAGGAGCGAGATTAACGGCCGTGGGAATCCCTTGCGCTGACCACGTGACACCCTCTATACGCAAAAGTTGGCACTAACTTTGCCGACAAGCGGCGGTCGGTCGGTCGGTCGGTCGTTATGGTTCGCTTGCGGACTGCAGGCCACGGAGTTTAGTTTTAGTTTTAATATATTCTTAATAGACATTACAATTATATAACTCTACAGAATAATTCATAAGTACCTCCGGAAACCCCGGCAATAATTTAAAATCGCTCTGTAGATCGAATACGTGACTGCAATGTGTACTGTTGTTGTAAGTTTTTGTAGGCGTTTCCGGAAGGCTTATCAATTGCCCCCAGTATTTTAAATTGTCTTTTTCTTACTTTGAATATGTGGGTTTGTTTCTTTTTCTTTACTCATGCTCACTTTGTAATTGGCCTTTTGGCCGTTAACACATATACACTTAGGGAAATAACTGAAGTATTTTTATTATTATTATTCCCGGTCACGGTAGCCAAGCGGTCTAAGACAGGAACTCTCTTAGCTCGCCCGGAAGCCTGGATCGTGCGTTCGAATCCCAGGGATATTTGGTATGTGTATGTGATTATTCTGTGTTTGTATTGTCCTGTGTTTAGATAGAGGCCTTGCTACGAGCTGATCACGCGTCCAAGGAGTCCTACCGTCTGTAATAATGATCATGAAACTGAAATTCAGAGATCAGGGCCCAAGGGGGCTGTAGAGCCAGTGACAAATTATTATTATTATTATTATTATTATTATTATTATTATTATTATTGTTATTATTATTATTTCGCTGTGTAGATTCAGAATATTTTGAGATCCAAACGAGGACGAGTACGTTGCGTTGTACAGCGTGTGCTCTAGCTAAAAAAATCTGAGGGTTGCCCCTCCCACGCTTGAAGTGTGCTGCACACACCCTCCCCTTACCTCGTTGAACTGAAACAGGAGCACGTCACAACGGCTGGGACACTCTCACACCTGTTCTGACCGGTCGTTACTCAGTCAGCAGACGGTTAAGTGAAATTAACGACTCTTCATCAGGTAGACATGGGTTTCCCACATGTACACATCGGGCCACATCTGGCCAGCAGGGACTTTCACACTCTTTCGCAGTAAAGATACAAAAGAAAAACAAAGAAAATGAGGCACACGAGAGAGAGGAAGAAAGAAAGCCTGACAATGAGAAGAATAATGAGGCAAGAGCAGAAGTATATAAGTATATATGAAGTCTGCCTTGAAAACCTGATCAAAAAACCCCGTTTTTATGACATTTATATGTTCGCTCATGATAGGCCGCTCCTGTACAGCATTAGGTTCCATTTGATTCCAGTCCGCATTCACATTTTTTATGTATAAAACTGTAAAGCTATCCTTGTAACAGCTGTGGAGACCCATAGGTTTGCGTGCCGTTCAGATAAACAATAAGCATATAAAAAAAAAACTATGCAAATATGATTCTCTCACTACAAACCAGCAGAAGGTCAATTCAGTAACAGCTACAAGTGTTAGTTGATGAAATAAGCAAATGATTCTTTTGTTTTATTATATTAATGCCGTTATATGCGACCGGTATTCATTCTTGAAAAATCAGAGAATTAAAATTAGCGCTACAATAAATTCCTCCTTATAATATAACATGAAAAAGGAAATAAGAATTTCTTTACGTTCTATGCAGGTGTCCTGTGTGCAGACCAAAGAGCCATTGCAAGATCATCGAAACCGAATGCAGTCTTCACAATCGAAAGAGATATTAAAACTCTAAGAGTTTTCTTTTACCTAGCCTGAAACAGACCATGTTTTCGGACTGTCTGACCTCGAGTAAAGCTGGGCTTGAGTCCAAAGCAAGAAGAAAGTGCGGCGATTGAAAATTTTACTACAAAAAGCGACATTTGGAAGAAAGAAATGCAAATTGAATCTACACGAAAGAGCAGTAAAGGTCTAATTTTCCAAATAATTTCTCAACAGCAGGAGCCAGTGAGATGAGGGTACAGCACACAGAGCACAAGAGGACCAATGCCACTACAGTGACAATTATGACTGATGTTGCCCTTTGAATGGGGTACGCGTTGGCGCAGATGGTTGAGGCACTATGTTACAAGGTTCGAGTCTCGATGAGGTGGATTTTTTTTTCAGTTGACCTAATCCTTCCAGCCGCACTATGGCCCTGGGGTCGACTCAGCCTCTAACAGAAATGAGTACTAGGAATCTTCCTAGGGAGTAAAGGATAGCCGGCTGACAACCTTATCGACAACTCTGGGTCGATTGTCTAGAGCAAATTTGGGAGTCTCGACGTCTCACAACGGTATGGGCATCCACGGCCTGTTACAGGGATATTTTTACCTTACCTTGTCTTACTTTGCCCTTGGAATGAAGTTAATATTTTCATGCAGGACATTTATGAGCATCTATCGAAGTTTGAAACAGTTCCCGAGAGTTGGCATAGCAGGAACTATGCCTGTGAATTTGCGGAGTGCTTATCTTCATTATACAGAAACAGTTCATGAATAAATTGGGCATATTTTCTGTCCAATCGTTGGTATTTGATGGAAGTACAGAAAAATCCGGTATGTAATATATTTGATTAGAATCCGAAGTAATTTTTAAGTCTGTATTTGCAAGAATTCTGACAGAGACTGCTCGCGACAGCGTCTGAAATTTGGAAACAATCAAGCAATTTCGTATTGACAGTCACGTCAAAGACGGTTTCAAGAAACTCCTATTGTTTTAGATATTTATTCAATACTTCGGACTATAAATGATTACTGTAAGATTGGATTTTAATGCACGTGACCTTAGAGATAGATTAGAAGTTGACTATTTGAACAAATCGACGAAAGCTGAATCGTATTTTCCATCTGGATAAAATATTGAATTAGATGCCGTTTACAGAAACAGACAGGCGCAAACACCTTCCGATGGAGCAATAGAGAGTCATGAGTGGAGTCTTTGAAGTTTATCCTGTTACAGTCATATTTGTGCGGTTAGTCTACAGGGTTTTCACAGTTTAGCTAAGTTTACTATGTAGGAAAACTGCTTTGTTTTTATCTGAATTCAAAGATATTTTTGTTCATTTCAAATGCTAATTATACGCACTACAAAAGAAACCCCAAGCATCTTCCGCTCAGTGGTTGTTCTGACTTAAGAAAACCACTCGAAGTACCCATTTATCCGTTGAAGTAACATACAAATTAGAAGAAACATTGCGTTTAGATCCTGACGGTGGAGGCGGTGTTTTCCTCCGAAATATCGGTAAACTTCTGCTAGATTACAAGACGTCAATACTGTAATTAAAGAATAGATTTTAACAGCCTACACGACAATGAGTTCAGAAAACAAACAAGATAGGCACTATCGTGTCATCATCTGTTTTATTTTGCTGTTAATGTCCTTGCTACATGTTTCGACACTTACCTGGGTCATCCTCAAGCGTACATGAATATTTGGTGTCAGATTTCTGAGTTGCGTCATTTATTCAATATGAATTCATACTGGGCCTATATTGTTACACTATCATAATAATAACGGTAAAGTTGTCCCTGTGCTTAAGTAATTAAGCACTATGCCATAAAAGTGTATGGGGTAGTGGATGTAGAGGTCCAGATTTTCTTGGCCTTTGCACTAGTTGGAGGTGAGTGGTCAGATTCACGCCCCTGCCGCTTTAACCCCAAGGAAAGAACCCCCGATACCCATTGGATAGGAGGTTTGGTGGACCCCAGGGCCAGTCTGGAATAGTTGGAGAAGAGAACAATTTTGCCCCATCGGGACTAGAACTCTGAACCCTCGGTCTTCCAGCCCGTGAACAGTCGCTATACCGACTGCGCTATCACTGCTATCCTAATAATACACTTTGATATTTAAAATAGTTATAACTTGACATAAAAATAATATTGAATAGCTAACAAAATGAATTATAAGCTGTAAAATAAAAATTACAGTTGAAATCCCCAGTTAATATGAAAAATGATAGTGAATATTTTACATTTAAGTTCCTGTAACCTCTGCATATCTTAATGTGTGATGTGACGAAGACATCAACAGTAAAATAAAGCAGATGTTGATACGATAGTGCAAATCTTCTGTGTTTTCTAATCTTATTGTAGTATAGAGTGCCTCAAATCATATCCTTTAATTTAATTATACACAAGATGCTGAATACGAGAGATTGTCAATGTCAGTAATATTCACTTTTTCTCACTTCCTTCCTTCCTCCATTCTGTCTTTTTTTGTTTATTGCTCCCTTTGTTTCTTTCATTTGAATTCTGTATATCTTCATGTTCTCTTTCTTTGTTCATACCTTCCTTTTATCCATTTTTCTTTCCTTCATTGTCTCCTTCCTTCTCTCTTAGTTTCTCTTCCTCTTTCGTCTATTTCTTTCAGTACTTTTGCTTCCTTTTTCTCTCATTGTACGCTCAAATTTGGGCGCTGTCAGGCAACATGGCGCACGGTAGCTGCACGCAAGTGTAATGGCTGGATGAATATGCAATAGGATGGAGCCACATTCCACACACGAGCGATCTATTTTACGCTATCAGCTTTTTGTTTTCAAACAGACTTTTTGTGAAGCCTAGTCAGATACCATGACTTCCCCAGGTTCTAAGGCAATTACGTGCATCAGAGTCCATGTTAATCTAATGGAAATTTGATGGTCCATTTGGATTACTCGTAATACCAATGTCGCCTCGGTATTCATCATGTCTACAGAAAATTGTAACACAATCATGTCAAATCGGTTGAAACCTTTATGTGTGACAGGCGTGGATCCTAAGTACATTGTTGCCCATAGGGCAATACCGTCCTTTCGTCCGTCCGTCACAGCAGAAAGCCCATATTCTTCCCATCCACCTGTTCTCCTCTTGCTTTAAAATGATCATCCGGCATACAGTTAAGTCCTCCATTCTTCTTTTCTTCCTCCTCCTCTTCTGTTTTTTCCCCACCATTTCATCGGTTTACCATCCACTCAACCACTCTTCGAATACCGGACACAACATGACATAAATTGATCTTGTGCCAGCATTATTCCAAATATCTTGCGCGGCACAGCCCATGTCATAAAACGTTAAGTAAAGCTGTCCCTGTACCAGGCCGTGGAGGCCCATAGGGTTGTGAGGTTGAGGGTCCCACATTATTTGCACAATCGGCTCATAGATGGCGGTAAGGTTGTCAGCCTTACGCGCCGACAGCCTGTATCATGAAACAGTTAAACTAATGTTTTACCCAGGGAGGAAAATAATTCTACGATGCGAAAATTAACACTTTGTTGCTGTTGTAATATAAAACAACAAGAAGTTCTAAGAACAAGTAATCGTTGTTATACTGTTACTGCGACTTTAGTATTTGATACGACAAGCAGAAAAAATGTATTGTGTATGGATAAAGAAAACAATGAAACAATACAATTTGAAGGGTTGCAGTGTGGATATTACTTATGAGAGTGATTTATGCAGTAAGCCGTCCGGATGACCTCAAGTGGCATGATATACATGCCAAGTTTCATGATGATTGGTCCAGACATTCAAGTAATATTAAGGTTGATGCTTAAACCGTTTGAAACACTGCAATGTTTACATAGCTAATGGGAGAGATGTATGAAATATGCCGTTGTGATGGCAAGCTGGCATGATATACATACGTGTACCAGGCTTAAAAAATCGGTTCTGGCATTCAGAAATGATTATATGGAATACAGAGAGAGAGAGAACAAGGTGCTTTCAGAAACTAATTCAACTTTTTCCAAATTATGAAAGTAAGCTAAACATGTAAGATTTGAGGCTTTCACGGCGGTGACTATGATGAAAGCAGTCTTATGGGATTTGGCACCGTGTATATGTGTATATGTCTGCTTTTACCGGTTCTCACGGTCTCTTCGCTTGCAGATTTATTATATTTTTTCTTCTACACTGAAGATGGAGGCGATACGTTCCTACGAAACGTCGGTTAACACCACATATACACGGTGCCAAATCCCAGAAGACTACTTTCATCATAAGCTAAACATGATCACATCTTTACCTATTGTCGGTACAAGTGTACAGTGAGTTCAATGTAAAAATAACACAGACAGGTAGCAGGTTCAGGTTCCAATGGGAACGCTGGAAATATGAAATTGTGGTACCTCTGATGAGCTGCTGTGTTACTCCAAGGGGTACTGGTACCCCATATTGAGAAACGCTACCATTTACGATAATTAGAGTGCAAATTATACCTAGTAAACACGCAAATTCGACGTCAGCAGATACTGAAGGAACTGAACATATTTGCATTTGTATTGCTTGCAGATCCCTGGAATGCATTTCGTAAATGAACGGCAGACACACGTGAATTTTGGGAACTGAACAATTTTATGAATTGAGGTACTCATTTTGAATTTTTGTATGAAGTATGAACCTTATTTCTAAACACAGTATAACCAAATAAACAAAGAGTGTTTCAGGAATCATGACAAGGGGTGTTATTAAGAATATACAAATAATTAATCTAAATAAAAAACCGAGAAAAAATTCGCCAGCCAGAAATTCTTCCGAACTTGACTTGGAACCGAATGTTTTAGCGCTACCATTTGGTTGTAAATCAACACTAGAAAATCATAAAAGAAAACAACGCCTACATTCATTTTCAGGTATGATTTATACCGGGATTGTCATAAACTTACGGTGATCTGAAAGAATTGGAGGAAAAATAAGGAAACAAAGTGAAAGAATTTACGTTAAAAAGAAGTTGGACGAGAGAGATGAAAATAAAATTGGAGGCAAACCTTTAATCCTTCGTAACTAAGGAAAGAATTAAGAATAAGAACAACAAAAACGAGAAAGGTACGAAATTAAATTAAAAGAAGCTAAGAGAGTCCAATCACGCACCATAAGCTTACTGTTTGGACACAGGAGTTACGTTACGTTGAGCTCACATTGAACGACAAAGAGCTTACTTTTATGACACAGTTAATTGGCGGATCGCATGTTCAACTCACAGCAGCTACCATGAGCTGTGGAGTCAGTTCCCTTTAAAATATTTAATCCGCATTTTCAGTCGAAGACAAATACGAGACATAGAGACAGCGCTGAATCAGTTTGCTCCATAAAGTCGGTGTTAAACTGTACTTTCTTTCGCCAGTTCCTCTTCACTGTTATACAGATGCTTGCAAATTAAAGCATGGAAAAGAGTAGATTGACCTTATACTCTACTGGAGAATGAAACCGTTTAGTTCCACGATTCCGTTGGCTTTTTCATACCATTTGTATTCATCTGCAGCAAAGGTCAGTTCCATGCACTATTTTGAGGGCTTTTTTAGAGAAAGGGATAAGAAAATCATTTATTACTTCATAGTCTGTAAACAGCTTTATCGTCATTCCTTGAAGTTGATTAATTTCTCTTAATTTTCTAGTTCAGTATCACGGGAAGAAGAATTTGTGTTCAGAAATTTAAGGAATGGAGAATTCGTTACCAGTGGCAGTGTATGCTCATATTGACGCGTTATCTGTTCATATTTAATTTGTTCAGGTAAGTACGAATGTTCCAGAACTACAGAGGGTCTTAAATTGCTGTATGAAGAGATAAGACCTCAGGATAATATTGTCGCGTGTAGAGGGGTACGCGTGATGAAATGACGGGTTCTAGTTCGGACGATCGGATTTATTTGCAGCTTGGTTACACACTTTTTAATAACATTTAAATTACAAAACTATCGCTGATTTACATAACCTCATAATTCACTGTTGCACCCACACACTAGTCTCTCCGAGTAAGGTATGTCAGCACTGAAATTTGTGCTTTAAATCGCTCCAAATATTGCACACAATTAAGGTCTTCAGCCTGTCTTCGCTCGCTTGGAAACCGGGATTGTGGGTTCGAATCCCACTCAGGGCATGGATGTTTAGTTTGTGTGTGTGCGTTTTTCTGTGTTTGCGACGAGCTGATCACCCACCCAAGGAGTCCTACCGAATGTATAAGGTCTAGAAAAACCGAAGTAAAGAGAGAAGTTCATGGAGGTAGGCCAAGGAAATAAAAAGAAAGAAAAAAAAAGTCTTCATATCTCACTTTAAATCTTCACAGGTCTTCTACGAACTTCCTGTTGCTGTTACTCTTAGTGTCACTTAAACACACTCGCACAGACTCAAACACTCTCAAATACTCTCAAATACTCCCATCTGTTCTGTCTCTAACTGTCGCTATGTAGCCTCCGCACCGACCACGCTGAAAGCAGCCTATATAGGTTGAACGTGTTTACCGAGTGATAAAAAAGCAACGGCCATGATGCCGACCGCCTAGAAAATGCAGCACTCCCATTGTTGCCTTGCGTGTATTCGGTCACGAGGTGTTTAACTGTCAGTGCTGCATTTTCTAGGCGGTCGGCATCATGGCCGTTGCTTTTTTATCACTCGGTAAACACGTTCAACCTATATAGGCTGCTTTCAGCGTGGTCGGTGCGGAGGCTACATAGCGACAGTTAGAGACAGAACAGATGGGAGTATTTGAGAGTATTTGAGAGTGTTTGAGTCTCAAACACAGTGTTTAAGTGACACTAAGAGTAACAGCAACAGGAAGTTCGTAGAAGACCTGTGAAGATTTAAAGTGAGATATGAAGACTTTTTTTTTCTTTCTTTTTATTTCCTTGGCCTACCTCCATGAACTTCTCTCTTTACTTCGGTTTTTCTAGACCTTATACATTCGGTAGGACTCCTTGGGTGGGTGATCAGCTCGTCGCAAACACAGAAAAACGCACACACACAAACTAAACATCCATGCCCTGAGTGGGATTCGAACCCACAATCCCGGTTTCCAAGCGAGCGAAGACAGGCTGAAGACCTTAATTGTGTGCAATATTTGGAGCGATTTAAAGCACAAATTTCAGTGCTGACATACCTTACTCGGAGAGACTAGTGTGTGGGTGCAACAGTGAATTATGAGGTTATGTAAATCAGCGATAGTTTTGTAATTTAAATGTTATTAAAAAGTGTGTAACCAAGCTGCAAATAAATCCGATCGTCCGAACTAGAACCCGTCATTTCATCACGCGTACCCCTCTACACGCGACAATATTATCCTGAGGTCTTATCTCTTCATACAGCAATTTAAGACCCTCTGTAGTTCTGGAACATTCGTACTTACCTGAACAAATTAAATATGAACAGATAACGCGTCAATATGAGCATACACTGCCACTGGTAACGAATTCTCCATTCCTTAAATTTCTGAACACAAATTCTTCTTCCCGTGATACTGAACTAGAAAATTAAGAGAAATTAATCAACTTCAAGGAATGACGATAAAGCTGTTTACAGACTATGAAGTAATAAATGATTTTCTTATCCCTTTCTCTAAAAAAGCCCTCAAAATAGTGCATGGAACTGACCTTTGCTGCAGATGAATACAAATGGTATGAAAAAGCCAACGGAATCGTGGAACTAAACGGTTTCAGTCTCCAGTAGAGTATAAGGTCAATCTACTCTTTTCCATGCTTTAATTTGCAAGCATCTGTATAACAGTGAAGAGGAACTGGCGAAAGAAAGTACAGTTTAACACCGACTTTATGGAGCAAACTGATTCAGCGCTGTCTCTATGTCTCGTATTTGTCTTCGACTGAAAATGCGGATTAAATATTTTAAAGGGAACTGACTCCACAGCTCATGGTAGCTGCTGTGAGTTGAACATGCGATCCGCCAATTAACTGTGTCATAAAAGTAAGCTCTTTGTCGTTCAATGTGAGCTCAACGTAACGTAACTCCTGTGTCCAAACAGTAAGCTTATGGTGCGTGATTGGACTCTCTTAGCTTCTTTTAATTTAATTTCGTACCTTTCTCGTTTTTGTTGTTCTTATTCTTAATTCTTTCCTTAGTTACGAAGGATTAAAGGTTTGCCTCCAATTTTATTTTCATCTCTCTCGTCCAACTTCTTTTTAACGTAAATTCTTTCACTTTGTTTCCTTATTTTTCCTCCAATTCTTTCAGATCACCGTAAGTTTATGACAATCCCGGTATAAATCATACCTGAAAATGAATGTAGGCGTTGTTTTCTTTTATGATTTTCTAGTGTTGATTTACAACCAAATGGTAGCGCTAAAACATTCGGTTCCAAGTCAAGTTCGGAAGAATTTCTGGCTGGCGAATTTTTTCTCGGTTTTTTATTTAGATTAATTGTTTGTATATTCTTAATAACACCCCTTGTCATGATTCCTGAAACACTCTTTGTTGCAGAATGCCGTCCACTTACACGTGAATTAGTTTTGAAGTCCTAGGATAAAAGTATGATCTGACACAAATATTATAATAAGATATCCTGGACAATTTAAAGAGATTTCAGGTCCGAAGTATTACGTTACACATCTCGTGTACAAAACTGCATTTTTCGGTTGGGTTTGACACTTACCTGTGGGTTATGAATTGTTTCTTCGCCGCCATGTCCAGACTGACTTCGGCACACCCAGTCCTCTCCAATGGATACCGGAAGCTCTCTCCTCGGGGTTGGAGATGTTTGTTACCTTCGTGTTTTGTCGGTTCATAAAATGTATTCAGGTTTTACCATAAGCCTGCCATACTCTGTTTGCTTATGCACTGATGAAACTTCAGGATATTTAATTGGACTGCAATGCAGTGGGATTGTTATTAATGAGTTTATTGTGGTTTATTCGCCGAATCCTTACACACTGCATATGCTACTCAGCGTCAGTTGGTATGACAGTTTGATAAGGACTGGCAAACTTTTAAGTATACGGAAGGAAGCGATCATACCGCATTTCAAGGTACTGTTCTGAGGAAAGCCATGAAAGTCCTTAATTAGAATATTCGGTGTCCCTGCTGAGATTCGAACTGAGATCATCCTAAATACAAGTCTAATCCAATTTGTTTAGTGATGTTCTTAAATACATTAATGCACAATTCAGTCTGGTGATACAGCTTTGGAAAATGTATATTTTCTTGTAAAATATGAAGCAACTACATGATGACCGTGCTAAATTTATTTCAGATTTTCCGTTGATCAAAAATAATCCTACGAACCATTGCACCTCTCGACATGAGGAATTTGGTTTGAGGATACAGTATGGGTATACTCACAGATTTGTAACTTATTTCCTTGTGTGCTAGAAGTGTGTGACGTTAATTCTGACAGTTTTCTGGTACCGAAAATCTGTAGTAGCAAAAATTGGTGTTAGAATTAAACAATTAAATTATATAGAAAAACTCCGTGGCCTGTAGTCAGCAAGCGAACTATACCGACTGAGCTACCGCAGCTTATCGGCAAAGTTAGTGCCAACTTTAGCGGATAGAGAGTGTCGCGTGGTCAGCGCAACGGATCCCCACTGCCGCTAATCTCGGTTCTCTAAAATGGAACCAATATTTCCTTGAAATGGCTCCTCACTTATCCTCAAGAGACTGAGTGGACACCGTTCCAGACCACTACTTCTCAGAAAGTCTGGTAGCGCCGGGAATCGAACCCGGGATATCTGGATATGTAGCCAGGAACTCTGACCACTAGATCACAGAGGCTGTCATTATAACTAATTTAAATTTATATACGCATACATGTGCTTATATTACATATAAATCTGTATGCGTACATATACATACATATTCATACACATATACGTATACCCAACACATTCGAACATTTACATGTACGGGTATAGGAGCACATTGATACGTACGTCGTACATAGAGACACAGCCTTGCTAATAACGTGACTTGGTGTGCTGTGCCGCAGGTGCAGAAGGCTGTGGAGCGCTGACACGTGTCTGCCATTTAGTCTACATCTCCGTGGACATTGGTATAAGCTTGAATGAAGACAAGGATGAGACTGAAGGAAGGGGCAGGTGAGAAGGCCCAGGCATGATTCTTGTGTTCTTTTTACGATGCACTGGCCTTCCAGTCAGTAGCCTAATTATTTCTCTTTTTTTTTTTTAAGTTGAAGATGCGGCCATTTCGTTGTGAACCTTTCGGGTACGCACTAATATTGGGCTGTTGTATTTATAGCCCTCACGTAAACATCTATAGGGCAGTAGGAGGCAACTTGATAGCCGAATTGTCACCATCCCTTCGGTACCAATGATGTAAGGGTGCGGTCAGTGAGAATTTTAATGTGGTTGTACTTACTTACTTACTTACTTACTTACTTACTTACTTAATCCAATCCTTCTATACCTTTATGATGTCGTTGTTGGTTTCTTTTTTCATTTTGATCATTTCTACAGAAGGTAGGACTCCTTGGACGGGTGATCAGCTCGCCGCGAGGCCTCTACCTAAACACAGGACAACACAAACACAGAAGAAACATATACATGTACCAAATATCCATGCTTTCTGTGGGAGTCGAGCCCACTATCCCGGCTTCTGAGCGAGTGATGACAGTACATATTTTAGATCGCTTGGCTACCGTGACCGGAAATGTGGTTTTATATGAAGGGTATTCGACTTACTTGCCTGTCTTATCTTATTTTGTTTTTCATCATTACATTTCTTCACCTCCATTTTTCTTTTTTTTTCTATCCCGCTCCTTCTGTTGCCAATTTAACTTGTGGTGCAATCTTGCGGCAGAACTAAACAACAAGATTTGTAGTTGTAGACACCTGCAAGCGTTTTCACATATTTGCACATTTCGAAAGTAAAATCGTAAGTGATATACAGACATGCATATATCAAATTGTTCCCACTATTGGCCTGCTTCTTCTCCTTTATAAATCTTGAGCACTCTTTGTCGAACCTGTGGGTTACTGCGAACACATTGTTCTTGTTCATAACAGTCGAATGTCTCTTAACAGCGTAAATTTGTTAATAACAACTGAGCCACGATTTAATAATTATTCTGCTTAAATTATATCCATCTTCAACTTGACAGATTAATTGGGTGCCGCGTCCATAATTAAACATCGCTTATTTGAAACTATTTGACACGGGCATATTATTATCATGTTCAGAATATTCAGGGCTGTGGGGTGTGGAATCTGGTAGCGCATGACAGAAATCAGTCAAAATTTATTCCTGATACCCTGCATTTGCCATGGAAACAAACACTTTACATAAAGGCCATTACTCGATACTTGAAAACCATATTGGACTTACTTTATCAAAATCTTGTTGGATTTTGTTCACGTAGTCAGTTATGCACTAATGAGAAGCTTCATAGCTTGTACTCTTCTCCAAGTATAATTAGAATGACCAAGTCAAGGAGGATGAGGTGGGGCAGGGCATGTAGCACGAATGGAGGAGACGAGGAATGCGTATAGGATATTGGTGGGAAAGCCAGAAGGAAAAAGACCACAGGGAAGACCAAGGCCTAGGTGGGTTGACAATATTAGAATGGATCTTAGAGGGAGAGGATGGAATGGTATGGATTGAATTAATCTGGCTCAGGATAGGGACCAGTGGAGGGCTCTTGTGAACACGGTAATGAACCTTCGGGTTCCATAAAATGCTGGTAAATTCTTGAGCAGCTGCAGAATTGGCGGCTCCTCCAGAAGGGCTCAGCCCCATGAGTAAATAAGTAAGTAAGTAAGTAAATCAGTAATGCACATTACACTGCGGGGCGGTGTAGCGACTGGCCACCGGCTGGACGGCTTAGGAGTCGGAGTTCGATTCCCTCCAGGGGTAATATTTTTTTTCTCTCTACGTCATACAGACGTTCTAGGGTTCACGCAGCCTCCTTTCCAATGGATACTGGGGGGTCCTTTCCTTGGGGGTGAAATGGCAGAGGCTTGAAGCTGACCAGCCACCTCCATCTAGTACCGAGGTTAAGAATATGTGGATCTATACATCCACTCCACAATACGTCTTCATAGTATAGCGTTTAGTTAAGCACAGGAACAACTTTACCTTTTACCTGCGAGGGTTGTCTCTGCTCCCGTCTTAAGTTAAGTAGTTTATATCTTATTTACTGACTCTATAACCCCGTGTGAGTTTTACCCCCTCCAAGGTTTCATAACAGTACATTTTTCAGGGTTGGTGTCGTCAGCCCCACGTCCAATATCCAACCTGGAGGACCAGGGACTACATTTCGTCTGGTCCCTATCCTTTAACCTGTCTGGAATTGGTGATCCTACCAGGAGCTTACGCTCCCGCCAGCATAGCTCTCCCGGTCATTGGAACGTGTAGACTTCTTCTCCACTACAAGGCTGTAATGACCGGATCACTGCGATAGCTTCTGTGTTTTCTTTTCGTGAAAGATGGCTTATGTACATTTTACCAGCGCTTGGGCGTGTTTTTGATTAACTGTTTAACTTCTTGCTTGTGCGATTTCTTGTTTTGTTTTTGGGTTTCTTCGGCAGTTCGGGCAGACTACATCAAACATACACCAGAGAATCGACCTTGTCCCATATAATGAGCCACCTGTTGCCACAGATCTTTATAGAAACATGTATGCATTGTGTCCTTTAGGACGATAATAATTATTTTGTGTTGTGACATGTGTTATAGAAATAGTGGAGACATGGAGTAGAAACTCCATTGGTTCCATATCTCATGCGGTAATATAAAATGTTCTGTAATGTTATATTTTAGCGTCCTGTTGCACTGATTCATGTCCACGATGTGTATTAGTACCAACCGTCTTACAGCGCACACGATTTCACCTTTCTCTTCACTACATGTTTCGGCACTAATGTGCCATCTTCAGGTGTGGTTTTATTTACGTCAAACCATCCAGCAATACAACACACGCAGTCCCAAGTGAAGAACACAACACAGGACACAATATACACAAGAATATAGGAAGAACACTCCCATAAGAGAGGATTGACGTAACTCGCGAAATTTGAAGTGCGACGTCATCATCATGAGTAATCTGTCAGACGACAGGTCCACAGCCTCTTCCAAAACAGTTCCTCCACTTAATGTGATCTTCTGTTTTTGGGAAGAGACTATCCAGGAAAAGTGATAATGTGGTAGTTTTTCCATTTGCTTTCCACATCGCAGTACAACAGCCGTTCAAACCACTCTGGTCACGCCTGTTGCTATACGAAATTGAACCATGTCGAGCATCATTTGCTCTGTGCTTCAAGTCGCTGCTGATGACGCTGCTTCCGGCATCAGTTTTTGGTGTCTCTCTTCGTCTGATGCCTACCCTTTGACCTGTCCAGCAAGGGAGGCCCTGCCAGTAGCTACGCTACCGCTGGTATAGCTCTCAGGGTCCTTGGCGACGTATAGCTGATAAATCTTGAAAAGTTTTAATATATAAACTTTATTATTATACATAACATATATACATTTAATCATTTTATAAAGAAGACATGATGGCATACAGTGCAATGGTTTGACGTAAATAAAACCACGCCTGAAGATGGCACATTAGTGCCGAAACATGTAGTGAAGAGAAAGGTGAAATTGTGTGCACTGTAAGACGGTTGGTACAAATACACATCATGGAAATGTTCTGTAGCTAAAAGTGTACCAAAGGACACGCTGTAACAATTACGTAGATTTACAATCACCCCGTCATTGCTATACAGCTTGAAACTTAACTCTAAGGGCAGACTAGATGAGATACGGTTCTTGAGATCTGTTGCGGTTCACACACATTCAGACCAGACGACTACAAAGGACATAGCGTCAGTGAAACAAATGGACCGAATGGAAGAGGCTGCAGAGACCGTACGACAAGAATGCCTGAAACTGAGAGAAGCTCCAAGCCGAGTGGAAGCCCTGCAAATGGAGGACCGAGGAGAAGATGGCGGAAACAAATGGAGTCAGGAAAACCAAAAAATTGGTCTAGTCCTTGTTGCTGAAGATCATTATTATAGGAACAATTTCTTCGGACGTTGTCCATTAGAGAAACGAAGAAATTAATATTGAATATTATACAGCAGATGAAATGAACTCTCTAAATATGCCTTTGACTTTGACTATAGGACAGTAGTGGGAAGTGAAAAGTTGAGTTTCGTGGCGTCAGCCTTCGGGATACGAACTTGGGAACAGAGGAACAGAAATGAGTCGAGCCTTCAGAACTGGTAGCTGCAGAATTATGGAAAGGAAGGAATTTGACTGTGAAAAGAAGACTTCGTGTGTGCTGAAGTGACAGTGAGACTGTTATAAATCCGTTGCCAAGTTACGACTAATGAAATCTGAGAATCCTAGCGCTTTATCACCTATAGTCTGGAGTTGTGAATGTATAAGGTGTCAATAAATCCAATCATCCAATCCAAAACCCCATCTTATAAGTCACGCACAACACCCCTATAAGTACGTGACAGTATTACAAACACACAAATGTTGTTTGCGTACCAATGGAAGAATCTCTTTCTCCTTTTGGTTGTCTCTATTCTAACAACATTATAACTGTCACTTTTGGATATATAATACAGGTTTAATGTCGAAAAATAATTCATTGTGTTTTATAAATAAACGGATTGTAAAAATAGAATGTGGGACAAGAGTTATAACGTGCATATAATGAAGTCTGAATTCAAGTTTTACTTTCCATCTTACTAGCATAGGACGAAATGGAATTCTTACAGCCTTCAAAATTTATGAGCGAAAGAGCTTAGTTTCAAGTTTAATCCAGAATTATAAACCAAACGCAGCAAATTATTTTAGCAGAAACGCTTATAGAGTTACCACTGTGTATTTACAAATCCTGTTAGCAAAGCATGATACATTCTCAACTTGCGGTTAGAACTGGCGGTCACCAGACATAACGGCAGCTGTAAATATAAGACTAAGCAGTTGTGGACACCAGATAAGGAATAGTCCTCCAGTTTCACATCTAAGAATCCCATACGACATACGACAAATATATCGCGAAATGTGCCAGTGTCCCTTAGATAAACAGTCTCTTTTGTCATGAAATAAACAACAAAAATAAGTAATTAAACTTCTCAGAAATATTCATAATCCACAAGACATATACACGAACATGTAAGCGAATGTTACACAAAACAAATTGCAGTTTGCATTGAGTCAACTGCTGTAACAAAGATATTTCGACGTTTCGAACCATACAACAAGTACCAGCGACTTCTAAAGCATCCTCTCGACGTTGCAGGGTAGACGGCATTCTACGGTAGAAATTCGGAGGAAAAATAATCAGAAAGGATCTGAAAGAAAACGGTCATGAGCCTTTCCAATGATTATACCAACATCTGTCTATCATCATCATCAGTAATCTGTCAGACGACAGGTCCACAGTCTCTTCCAAAACAATTCCTCCACTTAATGCGATCTAGAGCTTTCTCCTTCAAAAGACAGTATCCTCTTCTGTCCCCAAGGTCATCCAGCATCTTCTTACGTCTTCTTCCTCGTCTTCTTGTCACTTCTATCCGCCCCTCTATCTTTCCTTCAATAACTTCACTGCGGCCACAGTTTCTGCGTCTGTCTATATACCAAAGAAAATTGGGATAATTATTGTTCACTATAGCCTGACTTCTAGTCGAGAATCGAACCCGGAATCTCTCGAATAAGAGGCAACAGCGGTAGCAGTTCTCTCTACTACCGAGCAGTTTGTATCAGCAATAAAGCTTTAGACTTATATGCGGGATATACTCGGTTTAAAACAGGACTGAGATTTTTCGTCGTTTTCCTCAGCCTTCGTAGGCAAATATCTGGGTAGACTAGGACTGTTTCCTGCCAAATTCTTTCACTTCATTATTCACCTATCTCTGGACACTACATAATCTGAGATGATGACAGAATCGTAAAAATGTAGAACAGAGAGACAATTGGCCACAGTATTGTTATTTTATTGATGTCTGGATTTTTCTGTTGTATTCTTTTTTTTTACTGCTAGTGGGGTGGGACTAAGTCCCTTGTACTGCGGCCACTTCTGGCCTATTTTACCAGCCCCAGATGATAGGTGAGGGTGATTGTGGAGCAATTGGTGGAATGAAGATTGGCAGGGGAAACCGAAGTACTCGGAGAAAACCTACCCCAACGCCACTTTGTCCACCACAAATCCCACTTGACCAGACCCGGGATCGAACCCGGGCTGCCGTGGTGGGAAGTCAGCAACTAACCGCTTGAGCTATGGCGCGGCCCTTTCCTGTTGTACGAGAGAGACATCGCATTACCAAACGTACACCTGGCCGGCGTCTGTACCCTCTCGGTCTGTTTCACGTTCGTTCCATGGACATCTCGAATGCGGTGCTATAGTTAACAGTAGCGTTCAGTGTTGGTTAAGGGAATGGTGGCCTGACAGCCACTGCTACTGCTGCACTCCTTCTGCGGCTACTGGCGCTACTGCCACTACTACTATTCATATTGCTCCACTCTGCCCACCACTTCTACTACCACTATCCTATTTCCATCCTAACACACTACCGCTATTCCCACTACTCTTACTAGATGTAGTGAAATAAGAAAAAGGTAAAGTTGTCCCCTGCTTAACTAATTAAGCACTATGACATGAAGACGCATGGGGGAGCGGTTGTATAGATCCTCATTTTCTTGAACTGGGCACTAGTTGGAGGTGAGTGGTCAGTCTCACGCCCCTGCAGCTTTACCTACGGGGAAGGAGCCCCCGATATCCATTGGATAGGATGCTGGGTGGGCCCCAGAGCCGGTCTGGACGACGCAGAGAAAAGAAAATTCTTACCCCTACCGGTCATCGAACTCCGACACCAGTCGTCCAGCCTGTAACCAGTCACTATACCGACTACATTTACTATACTACTACTACTACTTCTACTACAAGACATTGCAAACAAGGATGTTTATTTTATTCCGTTTCTGGTTGTAGTTCTTACGTTTAAGTTTAAAGTTTTTCTGAAGTATGATTATAAGCAGTGTTAGAACTGGTTTGTCCATGGATCTCGTTCTCTTATCTAGTCACTCCGGGTTGATATTAGTAAAATATTCATAGAGTTTGGGAGGTTTGCCTCTTACCTGGGATTTCAGCCTCATTTGCCTTATTCTCGTAAAAGTGCATCATCATTTCATTCTGTATTCTATATTCACGTAATATCTTACCCTTCTTCATCTCGTTTAGGCCGATAGACTGTTTCTTGAACAGAATCGGATCAGCGCTTCTTTGATGTTTTTGGACTTTTTCCGTTTGGTATATTATCTGTCACAATTCTAACAGTACTGTCTTCCGTCATTCATGATATGTGTTTCCTGTTCCTCTCGCCGTTGTCAAATATATTCTCCTATTGACTGGCTTCCGCATTGCTGCTTAATATCCTGGTCGGCAGAATGATAAACTAATTTTGTTTTCCCCACTCTCTTCCTCAAGTGTTTATCTGTGAGCAGTTTCTAATTTTTTTTTTTAAACATGCTCTCGCCTCGCGCCGGAGTATGTTGGAACTGTTCTTATAGCTGACTTGTAAATTTTAATTTATGCATGTCGTCCCTGTGGCCTAGTGCTCAGAGTTCCGGACTACAGATCCAGAGGTCCCGGTTTCGATTCCCAGGGCTACCAGATTTTCTGAGAAGTAGTGGGTCTAGAACGCGGTCCACTCAGCCTCGTGAGGATAATTGAGGAGCAATTTCAAGGAAATAGCGGCTCCTGTCTAGAAAATCGAAATTAACGGCCGTGGGGATTCGTTGAGCTGACCACGTGACACCCTCTATCCGCTAAAGTTGGCACTAACTTTGCGACAAGTGGCGGTGGCTCGGTCGGTATAGTTCGCTTGTGGACTACAGACCACGGAGTTTGTTTTTCGTTTGTATTTCACAATGTATCTTTCAGGCACGCAAATATTCGCCTGGTTTTATGGGCTCGGTGTTATACTTCATGCTGCATTGATCCATTGATTGTTGTAAAAATAAATTCAGGTTGTGGTCTTCTGGACTGTGACACCGTGTAGCCTTGTAGGTGAATTCTAACGTATAGGACCAACATGCTGCCTCCATCATCACGATCTAAGTATGTGAGCCGAGGATTCTGCCAGATGGCCAGGAACATAATAGTTCAGATCCAGCGAAGGGAGAGTAGACAAACTGCAGCCATCAACGACGGCAAACAGGAAATGCAAGGCAAACGGCCTTTTTAAAGACTTAATAACGACATCCTCACCATAGTCACTTCGACCATGAAGAAAGAAGTACTATATTCCTCCGAAAATTGGCTATCCACTTTCAAGACTCCACAATGTCACAGCGCAGAAGACCACAATCTAAAAAATCGTCACCGAAAAGAAAAACTCAGCAATTTTGTGGTGATACATTCCTTCGGCAAACTGGTACCAAAGCGCCTCAATGAGGCACTTTATATAGACATCTGAGCTTTATATACCTCAGTAGTCAACATACAGGGTGTTTCACGACTTTAGGGCATAACTGCAGGAGGTGATTTCCTGGGTCTTTGTGATTAAAAAAGTTCATATAAACATGTGTCCAATTTTGGACGGTTACGGAGTTATGACCGTTTTAAACTCACAATAGAAGGTGACGATTACTGACAATAAACGGAACGAAATAATAAACCAGCATAATACATGATACATTTAAAGTATGAATGTAAAATTAACTTCGTGAAATTACCTTTAATTTGAATTTAT
Organism: Cryptotermes secundus; assembly: GCF_002891405.2. Taxonomy (NCBI): domain Eukaryota; kingdom Metazoa; phylum Arthropoda; class Insecta; order Blattodea; family Kalotermitidae; genus Cryptotermes; species Cryptotermes secundus. Next base: position 3,666,782 of record NW_019741981.1, read on the forward strand.
TGGTGCTTAAAGCTGATTTTCGAAAATGCCACCGCCAGCCGCAACACAGGCTGCCGCTCGGTTGTGAACCGCGGGGGTACATACCAACCCACCACGCCTTAGGTACCTCTCAAGTGTCTAGATAACGAGAACGCTCTGTCTGTAGCTGGTTAAAAATAGTGACCCGCCAGATGATAGACGCGGTTCACACGAGGGCGTGTACGGGAATTAATAAACGGTCATAACTCCGTAACCGTCCAAAATCGGACACATATTTATATGAACTTTTTTGATCACAAAGACCTAGGAAATCACCTGCTGCAGTTATGCCCTAAAGTCGTGAAACACCCTGTATAACAGAATGTAAATACTTTTAGCAAAATATCTCCTAAGTAAGAAGGATATAAGGACACACTCTGTGGTAAATGTGGTAAATATTTTGACTGTAGATAATGGTATGATATATGTGCTTAACTGCATTAGCACAGTGAAATTCCTGGGGACTAGAGCCAAAGAAAGAGGAGAATATAGAAAATAATTGCAATAATCACGAAACCACCTACTTATGATAAATATTCTATTTTATTTATCTGTGTTCTCTCTTCGTTTTATAAACTCTACCTTTATGATTTAGAGGAAGATCATATGCCGACAAATTACTAATACTTCTTGTTGAAAATGGGCATGCTGCGGTCAGAATAGGGGCTCTGATCCTCGAAATCCGGGCGTTGCCGAGCCCCACCCGTTGCTTCGTAGCACCTGTACCATTGTCACGGATTTCTGAAAAGCCTGACAAAACTAAAGAGTAAAAATTATAGAAATTCAGGTGCTAAACTTGACTAGTTTCTAGGCGTTGTGCAGAAGTTTTGCTTTTCATCCATAACTTATAATGTTCAAAATATTTCGGCACTTAAGTTCGAAACCATCGAGATTAAATCTTTGTTGGCTATTCTGTTTTACACTAATATGAAAACTGTTGAGGTTATGTATCTTCCCCGACTCGGTTCTAAAGTCGGTACCACTCCGATGTTAATCTACATATTCTAGCAGTTAGTCCTCTTTATGAAATTTCACAAGTAAACATTTGTATGCATTTCTTATTTCGTTGGATACGACAGAATTTTCATTTAATAAATCTTTAAACTCATAAAAATAATTTTGTTATAATTCAAATAAATGAAATTATGTCCAAATAACCGACTAATAACTCTATGGAGTTCTTCCGGAAAAGCTAACAGTTGCTCAACTAGTAGTAGTTACTATAGGATTCTGATGATGGTGTATAACACACGGATATGTTGGGTTTTTGGACTTTGGACTTTGGACTTTTGGACTCTGGTCCAGTGATTGAGGCTAGCTCTTTCTAACGGACCCAACAGAATAGGTGTTTTTCCTTCACCTGAGGACGGAAACAGATCCAGTTTCCGAAACGTCGTGTTTTTATTAGTTATCTTAAAAACCAGGACGATGGATAAAGTCCAAAAACCCAATATATCAGTAGTAAAGGAATAATCGTCGTTTCGTGGAACAAGAAATTTCAGTGCTATTTTCACAAGAACACAACACTGGTCACTTTCCTAAGCCTGATGAATCCAATCCACGATCTTTCATATTATTTTCTTTAAATCCGTTTTAATATTTTAATGATTGCTACATGCCCCGCCCATCTCGCCCTCCTTCATTTGCTCCTTCTAACAATAGTTGATGAGAAGTACAACCAAAAGCTTCTCACTACGTAATTTTCTACAGACTTCTCTTGCTTCTTCCTCCTCCGGTCCAAATAATCTCAAAACCCTGCTCCCAAACACTCCCAGTCTCTGCCCATTTTTTAATATGAGAGGCCAGGTTTTATGCCCATACGAAACAACAGACAAAACTATACTTAGCAGCATCCAGCGTAATATATGTAGTTTAAAATCATTCCGCGTTTCATATCAGATTTTGCTTAACATTTTGCTCAACCCTGCAGATCTGCCGGAGTTGTACATTCGGACGGTCTTGTGCGACTAGTTTAATTCAACCAGAATGTAGCTCACAGTTTAATGGCGCAATAGTTTTCGCCCCTAACCCCTGTGCACCTGCTCTTTCTCCTCCTGCAGGGTGACTACAAAAGACGCGAGATCGCTCTGTCTGTGTTCACACGGAGCTCCCAGCACAGCCTCTACGCATATCGGCCTAATTTCCGTTTACGGCATTTGAGGTTCTCATAGTAGTGACTATAACATTTACTGTCTTCTGGTTTGTTATGCCGTGTAGTCTGGTGCAAGTTTACTGAAATTTCGGAGAAGCGTACTGCCTCCATCTTCATGGTTGACGAACAAGACGAAAAAGCAGTTAGCTTCCTTATGTCTTCTTTATTTTTCTTTTATCTTTAATTTTCTTCTTCCTTTAATCCATTTTCTTTCTATCTTTCGTACATTCCTTTCTTGTTTTCTCTCTTCCTTTTCTTTCTTGTGGAAAGTAACTTTATGTGCCTTCTAAGGTACATAATTGAGCAACTAATTAAGGAACTAAGTAACTTTTCTAATAACGCACATTTTCCTTTAATATGAATCAGCAGTAAGAAATAATTTTATACCATTGAGGTCCATGGCACACTGACAATGAAGCAATAACGAGGCGAAGACAAGTGGGCCCTAACAATGCCTAGTGGTTTCGCGGAAGAAGCCGCCGTAAAGTGGACATTGTACCCACCATTTGTTGCTGTTCCTTTTTGCACCTCCTGCTGTCTTAGTTGGACCGACATTCATCTATTGTACTCTACGATTTCCCATTATCTGCTGCCCATCACTTTTCCTTCGCCCTGGGTGCCAGCCTAACACATTTATCATGTAAAAGAACTTCATTTTCTCTCTTATATTCTGCCATTTTATATTGTATAGCTTGAAATTCTAAGCAAAATATTCTAGGAAGAACTTGCGACTGACTGACCAATCTACGAGCTATGTTATGTAATTGCCTTCCAATTAGGAAACTAAGCGTCCAGATTAGTATTTTTCTAACTATATAACTAACTAACAAACCATCACACATAAAAAATAATCACCCAAAAATTTTCCTAAGTAAAATGTTTATCCAAAATGTCGTCCAGTCAATCATTTCATTCCAAACCATTCGACCTCTCTTATACCATTCTTCCTATCTCGTTTATTACCATCATTCACGTCTCGTTCATCTCATATCATCTCATACCATACTTCTTGTGCCTTTCATCTCAATCCATACCACCCATCCGTTCACAGCATACATGCAAGCATCTATCTATTTATACACATATATCTTTCGATACAAGCATCCGTCTATCCATAAGCAGGGCAAGCTAGGAAGGAACTCTGATTATCTCTAGTAGAATGAAATGGAAATCTCAAGCCTCCTGTCCTGATGGCAGAGAAGATTAATAAATGCCCGTTGTTGTGGTAGAGATCTGTGACAGGCAACTACTGTGCCATGGTCCATGTTTTCATCTCATCTTCCGCCCCGACTCTGCCTCATTGTGAATTCGGTAGCCACAAAGCTGTCTTGTTGAGAAGCTGGCCGTAGTTCGCAGAATTGTGACAAGGCTGATTCATGATCCTGGGTCCAAATTCCTCATCAAAACAGCGAGCTCCTCTGAGGAATCTAAACACAACACAAAAAGAAATGTCGTTAATAGTTATGCGAGGGTTTAACTGCTTGCTGGTACATTGCAGATTAACAAATGTTGTTCTTTTTCCCAGAAAACACTGCGGTCTAACATTAAAAAGCTAACAGCGGGTCTGTTTAATTATGGAATATAAAAACAATCTTTGAGAGGAATGGGGGAAAGAAGAAGGAAGGACTCTGTTGACACGAATATTGTTCCTGTCCGTTGTTTCAGTTAATCTGCAGCCAGCATCACTTGGCCAGCGCCGTACATCGAATACACTTTATATTAGATTTCACAGGTCTGCGACATATTTTGTTTTCCGTGCAGAGGCTGAGAAATATGAAAACAAAAACGATAGTGATATAAGAAGAAAGAGCAGACCTAAAAGCAGAAGCAGGCAGTCCTGAAATAAGTATAGAACGAAAAGAAAGTGATAGAGAAGGACAAAAATAAGAGTAGAGAAGAAAGGAAAACAAAAAATAGAAAAGAGAGAAAAAGAAAGAGGAGGAAGGAAGATCGATCTATGATTGAGCATATTTTATAGTATAAATACGTCTATTGTAGTTAGGTAGTACATGTTCTAGTAGCTAATAAGAGTAAGGCAAGTAAGAATCTCTGTCAGCTGCCTGCCATATGTTGTTTTCTTACTTAGATTACTTTTCGATCCTGTAGAAGGAGGCGATATCGTCCTCCGAAACGTTGGTTTACTTTCACTTTTCTACACGGCGTTATATCCCAGAAGATATAATTCTTCATAACCGACGCTCTGACAAGTTAAAATCTCACATCTTAAAAAAAAAAACTGGGTAATTGTCTTCCTTATATGTCAGACTTCAGCAAAGATCGTGATTAGGACAAGTCATATTGGTGTAGGAGGAATGTTGTCTGTTGAAAAGGACTATTGTACTAAACCTATCCTTACTGAAGAATACGCTTAGTTCTTTTAAGATTCATTTCACCACACTGTCAGTAACTCACACTCAGATTTACGGTGCAATACTGTAACACTATAACGTTGGTGTCTCCACTTTATCGTGGTGAGGGGGTTTGAGTATGCCAAGGATCCTGAGAGCTATACCAGCGGTAGCGTAGCTACTGGCAGGGCCTCCCTTGCTGGACAGGTCAAATGGTAGGCATCAGACGAAGAGAGACACCAGAAACCAAAAACTGATGCCGGAAGCAGCGTCATCAGCAGCGACTTGAAGCACAGAGCAAATGATGCTCGAGATGGTTCAAGTTCTTACAGCAACAGGCGTGACCAGAGTGGTTTGAACGGCTGTTGTACTGCGATGTGGAAAGCAAATGGAAAAGCTACCACATTATCACTTTTCCTGGATAGTCTCTTTCCAAAAACAGAGATACCATGTGTGCGTAAGCTCTAGATCGCATTAAGTGGAGGAACTGTTTTGGAAGAGACTGTGAACCTGTCTTCTGACAGATTACTGATGAATGAATATCGTGGGGACAGTTGCCGGGGAAGAGTCTGTACCAATCATCACGATTTAGGGGCGTGTGGCTATAGACGTGGTATGGATTGAATACTGGATTTATTGATGTCTTGTCTACATCAGTCAGAACTACAATTTTCAGATTACTGGCGCAAAAAGACTGGTGTCATCAGTCTATTATAGACTCCACTAATCGTTTCCTGGCAACAGCTTCTACCGAGGAAGATTTTTTAGCTTCCCGCAATCAGGTCTTCTAGTCACAGCCGCCCGTGCATAAATCTTATCAAATTACAACTCAACTAACTGACTCCCAGGCTGGCGGCCATTTCACACCCCTACTCTTCTCTTCACAGGATGACTTTTAACTGACAACTGAACTCTCTCACTCAGCAACCAGCTACTTCACGTCACTTCACTCAACTGAACTGCTGATAACTGACTGCAGCTCGGCTGGTGTTTTCGTTATATAACCTCGGGGTGGACCAAACAGAAAACACCGCCTCCAACAATTCTTCTGTTGATGTCATGGCGGTTGTCTAGCAATGGACTTGATATCGTTTCAGCGGTAACATGTTTACCGAACGTTGATTATAAATGGATGTGTGTTTATCCGTCTATTGCACTACAAAGGCCGCACCCGTTTTCTGCCTCGATGTCTCAGTCCAGCAAAGGGTATACACCACAATATTTTCTATGGCTCAATGTGACTGGCAGGATGGGGTAAAGCTCCTAGACAGTTGGCATGCTGCAATACATCTAAACTCCAGTTACAGCCGTGGGAAGGAATGGACCTGTAAATATGTGAGATTTGGCCTACTAATTGTAGGGACTGTGAAAAGAATTACACTGTGGGTTCCAAGTCCTTTCGCCTAGTTATCTGCGTTTGGAGGAGCATCCGTAAACTTCTACTAGCCTACTCGACGTCACTTCCCAATAACTAACTAATTTCATGGAGATGAACTCTTCTTAAGAAGCTGCCAATTATGCAGCTACTGTCCCATCACTGCCGTAGGAAATTCGAATACCATATGCTCTAGATGTGAAGGACTGCGAGAAAGCCACGAGAGAAAATTGTATATATGAAAACAGTGCTGTAGTTTTAAAATATTGTTAGATATTGTTACAATGGATATTAAAATTATTGCATTTTAATATTTATATTATTATATAAACGTCCTTAATCTGGGATTTAAAGAATTAAGATTATTAAGAGATAAAATGAGAAATTTAAGGGAAAACTTCGGCAATTTTTCCAAGATGTCACAATGTTCTAGGTTTTCCTTTAAAGCACAAAGGAGTGATGGGCTTTAATGCCGAAACCTGTATGCTCATGAATAATATAGAATTCTGTAAAGCGTTTATGACTGTATGAAACTCAAATTGCTAAAATGTATATTGTTAATTTTATAAATATATAAGAATTAGTATCTTCTCTTCTCCGGATAAGAACTTGGATAGTTCTCGCAGAATTTTGGTCATGGTAGTCAAGAGAATAGCCACTGTGTCCAACCACTATAATTGCTAAACTAAAAGACTTATTGAGGAAAGCCGTCTTCTGGGATGTGGCGCCATGTAGAAATTGTGTTAACAATTGTTAACCGGTACTAATTGTTAACACAATTTCTACATGGCGCCACATCCCAGAAGACGGCTTTCTTCATAGTCACCGCCGTGAAAACCTTAAATCTTACATAAAAGACTTATTGTTCTCGTTGGTACATGTCAGGCTTCCTGCATCGAATTCTATTCTCTGTCTCAGGGATCTTACTGGGCAAATACTTATTCTGTAATAACTGACATATAATTAATGTTCTGACAGGCTGAATAATTGTCTCGTTCTTTGGCTGACTGACTGAACACTCATATTTCCGTCTGACTATCTAATTCACTAAGTAACTAACTAACTATGTAGTTAATTGGCGGACTATTCCGATTATTTGATTAACCAACAAATTAACGATGCAACTAATTGATTATCTAAGATTCTTGTCCAAAACTGGTCTTAGCCCGCCTAGCCTCATTTCGGTAGGCACCGAGCGATGTTGCATGGTTAGTCACGGCGTCTGGATGCGTGAAAATGTCCTCTCCACTGCCGAGGTTAGGAATGCGGGGTGACTACTGACTTCTAGATACTTGCGTGACGTTGTGGTTGGGCCTAGAGACCAGCCTACCATTTAACCGACAATAGAACAGATAACTTTATAGAGCGTACATAGATAAAAAGATCTAAAAATCTGTGACGATGGTACATTGGTACACGCGACACACTCTATCCGCTAAATTTTGAACTAATTCCGCCGACAAGCGGCGGTCGCTCGGTCGGTATAATTCGCTTGCGGACTACAACAACGGAGTTTTGTGTGTGTGTGTGTGTGTGTTTGGTACCTTAGTACAAATATCATGTTTTTGGATTTTATTCATCATCCAGTTTTTATCTAAAAACCGTTCTGTTTATTTTTCAAAACACAACGTTTTGGAAACTGGATTTTGTCTCCGCAGATGGTTTGTGTTGTGTTTGGTTTATGTACCCCTTTTTGAAGCTGGCATAGGTGTCCGAAGATAGGGACTAGCTCTATCGATTAGGCCCAACAGAGTAGGTTTTACCTGAAGATGGAGACAGAATCTAGTCCCTAAAACGTTGTGTTTTAAAAAATAAACAGGACGGTTTTTAGATAAAGACAATTTGATGGATAATGTCCAAAACATATTATTTGGAATTAGATAGTGTTTATTTTCGATTATTTATATTAAACGATGATCATTTTGAGGGAAATGTCATAGGTACGATATATGACGGGCATTAAAGAGACACGGAAATTGTTTGCAAAGGCATTTTGTCTATAAATCATTATGGAAAGGAATCAGTTCCAAGGAACGCATACAAGAAAAATACGTGTAATATCACAATAGACCACGAGGAAATATCAGTTGGAGATTTATGTTGGATGTCTTGGTGACTGTAAAAATCATTCTGTAAATAAATGTAATTTTTCTTTATCTTCTTTATGTCTTTCCCTGTTTCGTTATGTGGTCTTATCTTCTATTTCCTCTTAGTGTCTATCTCTTCCTCTTTTTATCTTGTTCGCAATTCTTTTATTGACACTATAGAAAAACGTTTCTCCTGCTCAGACGTGCCGAAGGACAGGGCTCAACCCTTCAGTATATTCCAGCTAAGAAATAAATCGATGAATCTTCAAACCAATTACAATGTCTAACTTTATTTCAACTTTCGTTATTCCCTTACTTTGGTGTCATAACGCATTAAGTTTTTGTTTTTTCTTCTAAAAGCACTGGTGGAGATACGTCGAAATGTTGCCTTCCAGTAGAAAAGGGAACCTACACACACGCATATGCATAAGTGCATACGAAATCTCGGCCCTCGGAGTCTATTCAGATATTCAACACCCAAATAATTTCATTCCGATTTCTTTACATATTTGGTTTTTATCAATAAGTCATAATAAACATGGGTCTTAGCACGACTTGTACCTTCCGATTTAAATCTCAATTTAAAAACATATATAAGAGTTTGCCTTTAAGATGCTAAGCAGGTTTCTCACACCGCTTTTAGGAATATGGCGGCCGCAGGCCAGCTGGTCGCTCCTGGTGATCCTATTTGTCTGCTTCAGCTGGCGGGTCTGTTGCTATCCTTCATGTCCAGCATCGATAAGCCACGTCTATTCGTTTTTACTCAGGCGGGCAACAGGGAGCTACCATTTTTACATATCTGTGATGCGCTCACTGTTGTTATTCTGTTCTTCCTTTGGTGTCTGTGGCCCCATTCCGTCGCAAAGTTTACAATAAGAAAACAGTATTCAGAACCAGAATTAATGTCTTCATTCTCAATTCAAGCCAGAAAGAATTATGTAACCATATCTGAGGTTCAGGTTCTAAGACCGATACATGATATTATCTATGTCTATGCCTGAAAATATATGTACACAAATTCGCACACCCATACAAAGCAACAGATAGCATCTGATTTGTTATTGTTATTATTAAATGTTTCAACTTTGCCGCAGAAAAAAAGAGTCAAAGTTTATCAGGTTAAGGAAAAGTCACATGTAAGTACTACTGAGAGTGCCTTTATACTGATTTCAACCGAAACCTCTCTGCTATAAGTCAACAGGTAAACGGGACTTCGAACTCCTACGAAAAAGTTTTGGATCGCTTTTAGATCATAATTCCATAACGCCGGTTTCGGAGAACAAGAAGAAACAAAAAGTTCTGGAAAGAAATAACCTCTACTTCCCTTTGATACGATACGGGCCGCTTAGAAAAACACTTCTCCAAAATATGTTTGTGTGGTGAAGTTTTACCGAGTTGTTGCCTAGCAAAGATAACGGGATACACAGATGCACAGACACACGGGTCCAACAATTATTTTATTGTTGCGTGTTTACCTCTTTACTGAGCCGTTGCCTAGCAATGATATCGGGGATACACATACAGACGCACAGACTGATGGGAAAGATGTATGATGTGCGCCGTTGAGACTGGCTCAGTTGCCATGATATATGTACATATCAAATTTCACGAACATTAGTACAGGTATTCAAAAGCTAACCGGGGGGGGGATTTACAGACACAGACAGCATGGATGTCGAATAAGCCTAATTTATTTTTTTTTGCGAAATAAAGAAAGGAGGCTAAAAGTAAGGAGGCTTGCATTTTTAGGAGGCGTGAAGAAATATTTGGTTTTCTCTGGGACTTAATAATTTTTTCGCAATTCGTTCCGTTCCTCAGAGTGGCTTCCTCCATTGAAGGAAAGGTAAGCGTATCCCTGGAACTAATTAGTAACACATCACTCCAGGAAGTCGTACGGGGAAGTGGAGGTGTAGCTCCATCATTCTTAACCTTGACATTAGATGGATGCGAGTGGTCAGCTTCACGCCCCTGTGATTTTAACCCGAGAGGAAGACCCTCCGTGCACATTCTGTAGGAGTCTGAGTGTAAACATAGCACAAACTAGATGTGGATCTCTAGTCTAGACCAAGTTTAAAGGAGATATTTCGTCTCATTGGCATTTATTTGCAATTGCGCCATTCATACGAAATCCAATTTTCTTTTTCTCTTATCTCGTACTGGAATTTAATATAATTATATGCCCTCTATAGGATGGCAGCGAGAAAAGATATCACAGTTTATTCAGTTTGAAGAACGTTTCAAAATTTAATTTCATAATAATGCTAGGAAACAAAAAGAACTCCGTGTCCTGTGGTCCGCAAGCTAACTATACCGACTGAGCAACCGCCGCTTGAAGGCGAAGTTAGTGCCAACTTTTGCGGATAGAGGGCGTGACGTGATCAACTCAACGGATCCCCAAGGCCGTTAATCTCGTTTTTCTAGACTGCAGTCGCTGTTTCCTTGAAATAACTCCTAAGTTATCCTCACGCGGCTGAGTGGACCCCGTTCCAGAACCACTACCCCTCAGAAAATCTGGTAGCGCCGGGAATCGAAACCAAGACCTGTGGATCTGTAGCCAGGAACTCTGACCACTAGACCACAGAGGCGGTCTGCTAATGAACAGTACACTGAAATAAACTGTAAGCTGAAAATATTTATATATATTCTATTTTATACCTATCTGATTCCAGAAAATGTCATTCCTTGTTATAAGAATTAAAGTACAAATAAGAATATAATTAATTACAAGAAATAATGTTTACACGTTTGTTATAATAAAAAGCTATGTGATTCATGCATGCATAAGCTGTAATATCTTTCCTGTTCGGAAGCAACATACGAGCACGAGAGTTGCATCGGCAATGAAGGAAATAAGAGGCAAGGTCACTACATCCATACCTGATTCTGCAGAGTGCATTAATAAAGCAATTTCGTGCTACGGAAATAAAGCTGTTCATTATATTAATGAAGAAGTTCTTGACAGTCTTGGCGTAAGAATTAAAATAACCGTAAATCGTCTGCTAATTTCTTTTCCGCAAAGATACATTTAACATTGTAGTTCCAAATCATATCTAATATATTCCTGTTTGTTTACCAGCAGGTTCCACTATCGAGCTGAATATTGGCATTTCACATATATATAAGTCACAATCTGTTGTTTAATACGCTTGAAATTAACAGGAAGCATATATACGGGTAAATAGACTCAGCTACCTCATCTGCTACTCATGGAGGTTGGAATCCAAGTACTCATATAACACCGTCATATTACATACATAACCTACTCAATGTTCCTTTGAGTTATCTTGTTGGTTTCAGATTGGTATTTTCGACACTTTTTAGTGAACCGGTTTACATGGACATTGTATATGGATGTTTTGAAAAGGAAAGAAAACTTCCAAATCTTCATAAATTGACATTCCGTGTTACATCCTGGTAATACGTCACATGACCACTTCAAAATATTAAAAATATAGAAGTGATACGATACAGTGGTTGGAGGGGGGGGGAGAGACTCCTTGATCTCTGTGAACTACGTCATGACTTACGTAGATGTAATGTACTAACGATCAACAATTCGTTGCTATAGTAACACGAGAATACGTAATTTCAAAGCTTTTATCTCACGGTTGCAGATTTTTTATTTACGTAGAATAATTTTCTGCTCGTTAAACATACCTTTGTTGTCGTAGTTCTTCACACCAGCTCCAAAATAATATTATGAGACGTAACTGTTCCGTGATGTCGTGATGAAACGATAGGCGATGATAGGGAACGGCAAATGACTTCTCCTGACTGTGCAGGTGGACTACTACAGGGTGATTTTCTAAACGAGAACCCTGTATTATGAATATTAACTCTTCAATTGTTAGATTTCTTACAAATATCTAAAAATTCAGTTTATAACTCACAGGAGACACAGCATATTTCATCTACAAAATAATCAGGCAGTTAATGCTGTTCAGGGGAAGAAATCGCTGTTTATTGTGAGTCCCACACGTAACATACAAATGTGTTCTGTGGACAAAATGCAGAGTTTTAGTATGTTAAAGCAAGTGATACATACAGTAACCACTGGGATTTAAGGGGTTAATAATTGTATGTACTCGTATTGGATGATTAGGGCCATTTTGGCGGAATTTGTGCATACAGCATGGCAATTTTTAAATGATAATTTTGTTTAAATTGTTAAAAATATTCTGGAGTTGTGCACTAACATGCTACATAAATAACCGAGCACGGCGAAGCATGTTCATAGACACTGTCTAAAATGCTATGGATAAAATGTTGGCAATGATGCTGAATAATCTGGTTTCAGTTCTGCCAAATTGCGTTGGTTATTATGGTGGGCAACGTCCTTCAGGAAGAATCTGGTGTTGATAAAACCAGCAAAAATGGGAGCAATAGTCTTTCAGAAAGGTTCGATCTCCGAACAACACGAATAGCTCGCGAAAACTCGCAAATGCTGTATAATATGTAGCGCTGTCTTGTTTCGGTAGCACCCTCTTCAAAAAATATCCAAGGACTACATGGAATATGTAATTGTAGCTCTTCGAGTGGTATTTTTTAAGAAAATTGGGCCAGAAATCCTGTGGCGAGGCACTGCACACCACACTCCAGTCTCCTTAGGGTGAACTGAAGTATCATTTTCGGCATGGGAATTTTCCACATATCACATGCTAGCATCCTCAGAGTCCGCATAACCTGTAATTTTAAGACCTTTATTTATAAGCAAAGGAAATAATTTTGTGAGACAAATTGTGCAGGTAAATTACAAATATCCATTTCACCAAGTGTAAGGCCGCGTCATAGTTCAAGCGGTTAGTCGCTGGCTTCCCAGCGCGGCGGCCCGGGTTCAATCCCGGGTCTGGTCAAGTGGAAATTGTGGTGGACAAAGTGGCGCTGAGGCGGGTTTTCTCCGAGTACTCCGGTTTCCCCTGCCAATCTTCATTCCACCACATTCTCCATCATCATAATCACACGGGGCAGGTACAATAGGCCAATCAGTGGCCGCCGTGCCGAGTGGACCCAGCCGGACTCCACCTCCCACTAAACGAATTAAGAAATTAGGAATTAAGTGAGAGGAAATCTGACTTTTCAGGACGACGGTATGATCAAAAAGACCCCTTCTCAGAATTAGATATTGTGTTTAACTTGCTGTATCAAGACGGCCAGCACTTGACCTTATTTTTAAATAGTGTGGACCCTTGATGTGTATTCAGTCAAGAAGCTTTTGTCTTCTCGTCAGCTGTCTGAAAACATAAACTTTGATTATACAAAACTATGCTTTTGCCTGTGGTTCTGTATGGGTGTGAAACTTGGTCTCTGTTTGAGAACAGGGTGTTGAGGAGAATATTTGGACAAAGGAGAGATGAAGTGGCAGGAGGTTAGACAAAACTGAATAATGAGGAGCTATATAACTTGTACTCTTCTCCAAGTATAATTTGAATGATGAAATCAAGGAGGATGAGATAGGCAAGACATATAGCACGAATGGGGAAGAAAATGAATGTATATAGGATATTTGTTGGAAAGCCAGAAGGGAAGAGACCACTGGAAAGACGAAGAAGTAGGTGGGTGAACAATATTGAAATTGAAGAAAGTCGTCTTCTGGGTTTTGGCACCGTGTATTCTTCGTTTTGGCCGACGTTTCGGAGGAACGTATCGCCTCCATCTTCAGAGCAGGTGAATGGCTTGTGAATGCAGAGAGCAGTAGCTG
>NW_019741981.1:3681077-3681358 GCF_002891405.2 Cryptotermes secundus
GTGCTGAGTCTTATGTTTGTGAGTGTAGGGGGGGGGGATGGGTAGTGGGGGGAGAGAGGTACCGTTAGTCTGTGTANAGAGTGTAGGGGGGGGGATGGGTAGTGGGGTGAGAGAGGTACCGTTAGTCTGTGTAGATTTCGTGTATCGTTTGAAATATGGGATTGTGTGTTTCTATGTGTGTATCATTCATTTGTAGGCCTTTCTTACTTATTTTATATATATGGTATTTCTCTAATGTATTCAAATGTCTGCCCTTCTTTCCCGTTGTTACGACTTCCATT
>NW_019741981.1:3681395-3696773 GCF_002891405.2 Cryptotermes secundus
CGGAATTGCTATCATTATTCCTAATATCATGTATATGTTCTTTATATCTAGTGTTAAATGTTCTGCCCGTTTGCCCAATGTATTTCAAAGGGCAATCTACACATTTCATTTGGTATATGCCACTTTTATTGTATTTATATAATTGTGGTTTTTGTTTGAGTATATTTTCTATTGTGTTTCGTGTGCGGAATGCTACTTTTGTCTGTGTGTCTTTGAAAAGTTTTGTAATTTTTCTCACTTCTTTTGTACTATATGTAAACATAGTAAATATAGTAAATATAGCTGTTTGAACAAAATAATTCCAAATATAATCTGGAATATAACGACGAGATACTTGTTGACTTCTTGCCTGACTTGCTCAACACGGAGGCAATACCCTCCATCCAAACATCGGTGATCTTCCACAAGGCTACACATCATTACATCCCAGAAAACAGAACTCCTCATGATCGTTTCTGGTAAAACCTCAAATCTAACAAAGTATGCCCAGCCAAAATTGTCAGCTTTACAAATTTGAAAAACACAAAATCTTGCGGCGCAACGGTGATTCGCCCACCACGCCGCGTGAAGCAGTGATGTGCGCTCTTACTGTAAGTGGATGAGAAATATCATAATAAAATATTTTTCAGCTTCAGAGTTTTGAAAATAACAAACAGTCGCAGCCCAAGAATGGTTCTCGTACAACACTGTGTGAACCACGGATTAGAATAATTACTGCTGTAAGTGGATGAGAAATATCATACTAAAACGTTGAAAATTATATCACGGAAATATGAAACATATACTTAAGCTTTTATATTAATTTTGTTTTATTAGTTCAGGTTGAATTTAATTGAAGTTTCGTGTTGAGTTCCTCATAACTTTTTATAAACGGTTCATGCAGCTGAGAATAATTCTTATTCGTGAGTTTCTTTCTGCGGTAGGATATACGCAAGCACGCACTACCAACTAGGGAGAATAAAAAGAAACACTTCCTTTTATCCCTGTCACAAGTTTTATCTCTTTATATTATCTTCAATGTTGTAGCTTTTATGTTTGCAACAGTGTATATGAGAATTCATTTGTCCTTTCAAGGTCCCCCGTCGAGTATGACAAAAGAAACACGGTACCTCGCTGCTCATCTCCACTATATGTGAAAGAAATAAAATATCTTGAAAAAATTAAATTATTGTCCTTGTCAGCTTATTAAAACATTGTTTGTACCGTCAGTATCTCTCGCCTCCTGCCACCTTCCATGTTTAATAACAGTTCGCATTCAGTGCTCCCATGACAACTGGAGAGTGTATGAGTTGTTTAAAGTAATTAGAAAACTGCCTTCACTTTCATGCACGTAAATTTATTGACACAAATTGTTATCTGCCATAATCTCAAATAAATACGTAGGTCGTACCGAAAGTCAGGAGCAACTTTTTTGGCATGCAACCTGGGAACGGCAGATGAAAGAGAGTATGGTGGGAGGTGGAACCAGCTGTTATGTTAATCTTGAGTGTCTTGTGACGTCAATAGCTTGCATCATGTGACCAGTATCACTCCTAACAAAATGGCCGACAACGATATGTCGTTTCGCCAGTGTGCTGTGATCGAATTACTTGTGAAGGAAGAAATCCCTGCTGCAGAAATTCAGCACAGACTTCAGCGTGCTTATGGAAGTGTGTGCATGGGTGCGAGAAGTGTTCGAAGATGGGTGAAACATTTTAAAGATGGGAACACCAGCATCGAAGATGAGCCTCGGAGCGGTCATCCTTGAACAGCCTCAACTGAACGCAACAAGGAAAGAGTGGACGAGATCATTCAAGATGACAGGCGTGTGACTGTGGACACAATAGCTCGAAAACTTGGAATAGGGTACAGTGCAGTACAGGAAATGATTGAAAGCTTGGGCTATAGGAAAGTTTGTGCCCGTTTGGTCCCGTGGTTATTGACCGAAGACCGCAAAGGTCAGCGAAAAGCCATCACCTCAGAACTGCTGCAGAGATATCGACACGAAGGCCATGATTTTTTGCTCTGTATTGTGACAAGTGACGAAAGCTGGTTTCACCATTTCGAGCCTGAAACGAAACGGCAGAGTATGGAATTGCACAATTTACATTCGCCATCAAAAAAGAAGGCAAAGACAGTGCCATCAGCTGGGAAGGTGATGGGCACAGTCTTCTGGGATGCAGAGGGGTTCATTCTGGCCGAATTCCTGGAACCTGGGCAAACCATCTATGCTGCTCGTTATGTCCAGATGCTCCGTCGTACATTGCGCAATAAACGCCCGGGATGAAACATCATCATCCTGCATGACAAGGCTCGCCCCCACGTCGCTCGCCACACATTGGAAGCAATTGCAAAAATGGGGTGGGAAGTTCTTCCACACCCTTCCTATAGCCATGATCGGGCACCCTCCGACTACCATCTTTTCGGATTTGTGAAGGATTCGCTGCGTGGACAAGGTTTTGAGACAAGGGAGGCAATTCAGAAAGCAGTGCGTCAGTGTCTTCGGATGGCTGGAACGGAATTTTACAGAAGGGAAATTTTCAAACTCCCAGAACGCTGGAAGAAATGTGTACAAAGACGTGGCGATTATGTGGAAAAATAAAGAAAGGTCTGTAGATTGAGGTGGTGTATTTGGTTTGTCAATAATAAAGCATGTTACTTTACAAAAAATTGTTCCTCATGACTTTCAGTACGACCCTCGTAACTTTGAAACAGAAACTCGAGCGAGTTGGTTGGGCGGTAACTCCCTGTAATCATTCGGAAGGGTCTAGGCTCATATCTCGGCCGTGATACCGTGTATCCTGACTGATGTTTACGTGGTTTTCCTCGACAGTTCCAACGAAATGTTGGGCCAGTACCTTAAATTAGGCCACGAATTCTTCCTTCCAAAACCTTTCCATCATTTGATAATTATCCTCTCATTCGGTGCAGGCCAGGCGGTAGCGCAGTTGGTTGAGGCTCTATGTTACAAGCCGGAAGGTCGCGGGTTCGAGTCTTTTCAGTTGACCTAATCCTTCGAGCTGCACTATGATCGTGGGATCGACTCAGCCTCTAACAGAAATGAGTGTCCAGGAATCTTCCTGGGGCGTAAAGGGCGATCGATCACCGCCATCTGTGAGCCAATTGTCTAGAAAATGTAGGACTCTCGTCGTCTCACAACCCTATAGGCTTCTGTAGGCTGTTATAAGGATAGTTCTACCTTTTGTTATTCGACTCTATATACTGACAGTATCGTTAAATATCCGATAAGAAAATATGAATATATGCTTGAGCCTTGTATTAAATTCACCTGCAAACCAAACACAAGCAATAACATTCGTTTTCTCACATTTTTTTATATCTCCGTTTATTTGTACAGTCGGTCCATGTTAAGTACTATTAGTACCTGTTGGCTCATCAGTTCCTGACCAACTCTATACGTGAATAACTGTGAAGATATTGCACTTTACTCGCCCTGCCTTCATACCCATGTGATCTGTACGAAAGTGCATAAAACATGCATGTGCTGAGGAAACAGTAACTATTCGTCCGTCCGTCCGTCCGTCCGTCTAGCTGTCCATCCACATCTTTCGTCTCTGGAAGAATTTAAGTAAAATTTGGTTTGGGGGTAGGCTAGGTTCTAATCTGTAAGAGAGAATGTCCTAATATTGGCTTGAATTATAACCTAAGAAAGCACAAAGTGGTCGTCAGTCAACATTTGTTACTTACTAATGTTTTTATGGCCAAATAGTAATTCATTACAGGTGCACACTCCATAATAAGAGAAAGTATATATTGGTAAGAACGTTTATTTGTTTAATTTTTTCGAATAAAATATTTATTTATTTAACTTGTATTTTATTACTTATTAATTATTATTGCCTATTTGTTTCCATATTTTCTTTAAAATAATTTTTGAACTTCTCTTCCTTTAGCGCATTAATTTCTATGCCTGAGCCAACCACGCCTCAGTCAGCTCTCAATTATCACCGAGAGAAAAATATCCATACATTTCTAAAAACTATATTAAAAGCATGCAGCCCCATTTCCCCTTAATCTTGGCACTAGTTGGAGGTAAATTGTCAGCTTCACTCTCCCGTCACTCTGTGTCCAGGGAAGAAGCTATGGGTATTCCTTTGTCAGGAGGTCTGGTGTCTCAGAGCCAGACTGGATGTGGTGACAGAAGAAACCATTTTCGGGAATTGAACTGCGGTCCTCCAGCTATAGGAGAGCCTCCCTACTGAATAAGCTACCTCGGTTTTGAGTTTCGCACATTAGACCACATAACGATAGAGTCACATGCCCTGATGATTGTCTGAAGCCTTCAGAAATGTTGTCACATGTTTCATTTCTGCTTATATTTTAAAGGTATTCTTGGCACTCCTAGTGTGTCTGTAATGCAAATATAAACCGTGTACCACGTGAAGGGTTTAAATGTATCACATATGGGGCATATATCAGAGGCAGGAAACGTCTGTTATAACCTATAATATGCAATATATTGTAAGAGCTATTCATCTTCCATCGTTTTGTATTCAGATATATGACTGCAAGGAGACACACTGCTTCCTTGACTATATCAGGTGTGTTATTATCATTCGGATTCTTAGATTAACCGTCACTCAGTCTGACATTCAAAAACCTTCTTGACTTTTATTGTTAGTCACACGCTAGATGTTTCGGCTGTAAACGGCCACCATCAAGTGGAATATGCAAAAACAATATAACTGTCCTCACTTCGAAGTAGAAATAATAAAAATGTATAAAACGTAAAGAAATGTAAACCGAAACGGATTACACATAGAATTACTGTTTTTTACTTTTCCCATTGTCCGGCATTCAGAGAAGAGAAAACACGACGCTTCGGAAATTGAATCTGTTTCAGTCCTCAGGTGAAAGGGGAAAAGACACCTACTCAGTTGGGCCCCTTAGGAAGAGCTAATCTGAGGCACTGGTCCGGTATTCTCTAGAACACCGGACGATAGAATAGTAAAAGAAACCAGTAATTCTACGTGTTGTACACATCGTCAGAACCTTTGAGAATCTACTCGAAACGAATTAAATCAGAACCGACCAAACTTTTACTTTGAGAGAACAGGTACTGCCTCTCACACTGCACACAATCGTAGTCGTTTTCAAAATTCGTTGGGTAGTTATAAAATGTGCATTTCCGGTCTCGCTTAATTTTGGGTTTTATATTCTTATATTGTACTTTAAGGCTCTTCTCCGCGCCCTCTCCCAATTAGTGCAAGTCTCTTCTGCGTGCCCTCTCCCAATAAGTGCAAGTCTCTTCTGCGTGCCCTCTCGCAATTAGTGCAAGTCTCTTTTTAAGTCTGTGGTGTAGGTTAAATTAAAGTCGAAGTTGTCTTTTAAAATTTTGGTGAGTAGCAAAGGGGAGGGTTCTTTTGGAATTGTAAACTGATGGGTATCAATTTTCGCCTAGTGTATATATTTGTGTGTGTCTGTGTGTATATCTGTTTCTGAATTGAATAGCAGCAACAATTTTCTAAATGTATTTTTGTAATTCCGCTACAAAATTCATCCATTCTTGTCTTTGTTTCCATACACTTGCAATTTTAAAAAATTCTATTGTTACATTATCTACAGAGATATTTGGATACAGGTGCAGATTTTGTTCTCGATAAACTATCATTTTGACGTAATCTGCTGCCCCTTTGTTGCAGAATTACGCCCGAGGAACCCTTTAGAACAATGTCTGTTATCATAAATCTGGTTATAATTTCTAAACCAGTAAAACATATGCAGTTGTAAGTTGTACTCCAATCGAACACACATTTCCAGATCATTTACTTGCCATACTGACTATCTCATTGGCCTTGATGTAGACAATGAAGATGGAAGCAGCTTGTACCTCCGAAATTGCGATAACAAATCTATCAGACTATTATATGAAAATTGATAGGCGGATTTGGATTAAACCGAAACAAATTAAAACTAAATTCAGGTAACCTCTCTAAGTTATTCATCTAGTACAAAGTAATTTCTTCTCAGTAAATTCATTGGTCTTACGGATTAAACCTGCGGACAGACGGACGCGAACGACCTGCTATATGTTTGTCTCATCGTTGCACTTTTCGCATTGAGAATTAATCGATTCGTTAGTTGATACGAACTGTTAGAATTGTTGGTGTTGGAGTACACTCACTGCTCCAGTTTCCCGTTATAATGTAACCCGAGATAGTGTTGTGTACATTTCAGTTCTATGAATATGTAACAGCTCATTATTAAGATGTCCACACTGCCTTCACTTTATTGTTTCCATGACGTCACTATTAAGTTATCATTACACTTAGCTTTCCATTGCTTAGTAACAGACAGAATCCCTGGACGTCCCCCCCCCAAACAAAAACCCCATTTCCAACACAGAGCTGCACTTAACGTTATCTTTCATTTCAGTGTTGAGATGTTAATCAGCATCAGTCATCATGGAAACATAACAAAAGAATGTCGAATGGTAATTGACTTGTATCACAGCGATATTTCTGAAGCAGCTAAAGAGAAGCTGAAACACAAATCTTTTTATGATATTCATTTGCGTTTTGTTTTATTTAGAGAAGAAGTGAAGTGGGGATTGGTATCTTGTTTATTTCTTTTCTGCTTGTCCATCCGCTTCCTGTGTCTCCTACTTGTCTTTAAAACTCATTCATCTGTGCCTACATAATATAGACACAGGAAAGGATACTGCATTTTGTGTGCCTGAATGTCTTAGTTTAAAGAAAAACTAATTCTTAAAGAGAACTGATGTAAATACAGGAGAAACAAAAAGTTTGCATGAAGATTCTTATCCGAGTTTTCTCCCCCCTTGGCACTACAGCCCCAATGGGACTAGGCCTACCTCCATGAACCTCTCCGTTCACTTCGGTTTTTTCTAGATCTTACACATTCGTTAGGATTCCTTGGACGGGTGATCAGCTCGTCGCAAGGCCTCTACCTGTAGACAAACACAGAAAAACGTACACACACAAACTAAACATTCATGCCCTGAGTGGGATTCGAACCCACGATCCCAGTTTCCAAGCGAGCGGAAACAGTACATGCCTTAGACTGCTCGGCTACCGTGACTGGCTCTTATCCGAGTAACATCTTTAAATCATGTGACGCCTTTAATGACTAGTCTTACGCAAAACTTCACATATTGCCTTATTTTGCTTGAAGTGCTTATGTGTCTGAGTCTGAAACTAAGAAACTTAGTCCGGAGTCGTGTTTGGATCCAAAATAGAAATAGCAACTTAAAAAATTTGATGAAATTACAGAGTGAGGAGCTTAATAATATGTATACTTCATGTAATATTGTTGGCGTGATTAAATATAAGAGAATAAAGTTGGTAAGAGCCGTAGCACGCATGAAAGATGAGGAATGTGTAAAAATTGTTTTCGGGAAACCACAAGGGAAGAATGTCGCCGCAGATGGGAAGATTTTAGATGCAAGAGATGTACTCGATTGAGCTGCCCGGGACGAGTTCCGATGGTGGACTTGTAAGTACCATAATGAAACTTGGGGTCCCATAAAGCAGAGAATTTCCTAGTCAGCTAAGTGCAGAATTTTCAAGAAAGACGTCCTAATATGGGGTCTGTTACTTCCGGTTTACGGTCATGAAAGTACTGGAGTTCAGAAATAACCGTGTCTAGTTTAGTAAGCAGCGCACCGAATTTCTGACTTTCCTCAACAGAACTCAGATTGCGGAGTCTACTTAAAAGGACAGAATTTTATCTGAAACCCGTGTGGAGGTGGGTTCGAATACCTCAACCTTAGCCCTGCGAGTCGTAGGAGACTGACTAAAAGGGAACCCAGTGCCTGGTTGCCATTTTGTTTGAAAGGAATATAAATACGAGGACCTAACCATCCTGGTTAGGGGAGTCCCGAATTTGAGACAGTAAAATATGTTTATGAGTCTCGCGGGACTCGGACATTAGAACGACTGCGCTGGCGAGACCAGCAGCAATTGTAAACGACAGACTCATCCTCTCGTCAGAGAGGTTAATATGTAAGGACTACAACCGTAAGTGTTCAGTTGGAAAATAAAATACTGATCGTGGGTCTCAAGGGGCTTGTCGCCAAGACGAACTGATTGGTGATAAACAGCCAGTCGTAAAGTAACACTGACTCTGACTCTGAAGAATTATATCTTCTAGGGTATAACACCACACAGAGCAGAGTCTGCTACTTGTTTCATGCTAGTTTCTTGCTTGCTTTGTCTGTTCTTCGACCCTGAAGATGGAGGCGACATATTCCTCCGAAAAAGTTGATTGATTTTCGACAAACTGCACGGCGTAGTACCGCAGAAGTTAGATCTGTTCATAACCACGGAATTTAGAACTTCAAATCGTACAAAATTCTATGCATGTATATAAATCCTTGGGAATATTATATTTTATTCGTATTATTATATTACAGACCCATACGCAGACTGATGGATTACTGTACTTTTTAACTGAACCTCTCTTCTGTATTTCATAGCCCTCACCTGGCTTTATTAGGCTTAAGTATTGGAATTTGTAACTTCCATTGTATTTAGACGCAAGTATACAAAAGGCCTGCCAGGTCACTCTAGCCGAGCGGTCTAAGGCATGCACTGTCTTCGCTCGCTCGGAAGCCAAGATCGTGGGTTCGAATCCCACTCAGGGCATGGATTTTTGTGTGCGTTTTTCTGTGTTTGTCTACAGGTAGAGGCCTTGCGACGAGCTGATTACTCGCCCAAGAAGTCCTACCGTATGTGTAAGATCTAGAAGAACCGAAGCGAACGAAGTTCATGGAGGTAGGCCTAGGCTCACTGGGGCTGTAGTGGCAAGGGAAAATACATCAAGGCCTGGCGGTCAGATCAGCCGCGTGGTCTAAGGCATGAACTGCCTTCGCTAGCTCGGACGCTGTGATCATGGGTTCGAATCTCACTTACGACATGGATGTTTGGGATGTGTATGCTTTTATTCTGTGTTTGTTTTGGCCTGTGTTTAGGTAGAGGCCTTATGACGGGCTGATCACTCGCCCAAGGAGTCATACCGTCTGTGAAAAATGAATAGAGAAATGAATTGGAGGCCAGGGTCCTAAATGGGCTGGAAGATCCATTTAAAATTATCAAGACCTGATTAGCCTTAGAAGACACTTTCACATGAATAGAAGTGGTTTTCAAGTAGAAATAAATTGGCCCGGTTCGTATCTTATAAACCTTACTCGCGGCTTTAACCGTGCATCAGCGTCGGCATAGAGTCGAGCTGCAGGCTGGAGGAGCGAGGTTCATTTCGACACTGGGGCAAGGAATTTCTCCATCCTCCAAAACGTGCAGACCGGCTCTGGGATCCACGCAACCTACTGTCAAATGGGTTCCAGGGACTCCTTCCCTGAAAGTATAGGGGCAGAGACGTGAAGCTGACTCCTCAGCATCTAGTGCAGAGATCAAGGACGGTGAAACTACACCTCCATTCACCCATACGTCTTCATAACGTGGTGCTTAATTAATTAAGCACAGGGGGTAAATTTTGCTAAGATTTTCTTGTGCCTGAGCAACATGCCATGAAGTTGAATTGCTGAAGTCGAGGTCACACTGCTGTCCATTCCTCTGCGAACGGGACAATAGTTCATTTGGCTGTGTGTTGTTAGTCACAATCCTTTTGAAGTGGTCTAGGGAACAAAATGAAACTCGCTCTGAGCATCGTGCCACCAATGCTCATCTCGACTCCAAATTTTAAGTGCAGAAATACATAAATACATACTAGAAGTAACGTATTTCAGTGGGACCGTAAGCAGCGTTACTGTACAGGTATGAATTAATATTACGAATTTGAGTCCTGCGCACCGCATCAGCCGGTAAGTGGCGGTTAGCAGCACTAGAGAAGCCGCTGTTTATTTTGAGAACCATACCCCTAACTGTCATCACTCGGACAGATGTTTGTTCGCGTGTTTCCGTGTAGATGGAGAAGTGACGCTCTGATGAGTTACACCGCTGTAGCATAACAGTGTGACGCAGGAGACCAATGTTCCGACAGATTTCCAGTGACAGCAAACAACAGGAGATACAGTTAAAATTGAAAGGTAAAGCTATCCCTGTAACAGGCCTTGGAGACCCATAGATTTGTGAGGCATCGAGGCTCCCATATTTTCTAGACAAGTGGCCCAGAGATGGCGGTGAGTTTGTCAGCCTTACGCGCCGGCCGCCCTTTACCCCCCCCCCCAAGAAGATTCCTGGTACTCATTTCTGTTAGAGACTAAGTCGACCCCAGGGCCAATGTTCGGCTGGAAGGATCAGGTCAGTTGAAAAATTTAATGACTTCATCGGGAATCCAACCCGCAACCCTTTGGCTTGTAGCTTAGTGCCTGAACCAGCTACGCTACCGGATGCAGCAGGGTGAGAAAGAAGAAGAAAGCATGAGTAGAACAAGGAGAAGAAAGATGCGGGTAAAATACAAGATGGGAAAGATAAGAAGAAATGGTGGGAACAGGATAAGTAGAAGAATGAGAGAAACCAGAAGAACGAAAAAATGGTGAGAGAGAAGAGAACGTGAAGGAAAGGCGGAAATGAAAGAGAAAGAACATGATGAGACAAAATGGAAGGGAGAAAGAGTGGAATAAAAAGGAAAAAAAGATACGAAAGAAGGACACTAGGAAGAGGAAAAGGAGAATGAGAATTAGAAGAAGATTAAAGAAGAATATAAGGAGACAACAAGAAGATGACGGAAAGAGTAAGAAGAAGGAGGATAAGGGAGCAGGACAGAAGAAGATGCAGAGATAAAGGGGCTAAGAAGGACAGAACGCGAGGACGAAAAGACTAAGAAGAATAAGAAATGTTAGTTGAGTGAGGCATTGGAGCCCCCTTCATACGGCTCGCCCTCTCATGCTAATGAGGTCTCCTAGCCGACCGGTAGTTTTTCTGATATCGAGGATGTAATTAACATGACAATAGTCCACTCCATTTCAACCTGTCAAATGGAGAGGCGGGGCCACCGCATTAAACATATTATCAGATTCACTTCCAGCGGTTTTGTTTTCTGTTTTGACGAGAAGGGGGTGCTTTGCTCTTGGTGCTGTGAGCTTCAGCTTTTTTAGCCACAGTTAACTTGATCTCTGTGTCTGCTCAGTTAAGAGTTCAGGGGTTTATGAGAATTCGGTTACGAATGCTTGGGCAGGGATGGATGTAATGTTTATGGACATACCTCATTTAGTTTACATAGACAACAAAAATAACCTCGAAGAAAGCAGTCTTCTGAGATTTGGCACCGTGTATATATGGTGTCTGCAGTCTGCAGTCTGCTTTTACCGGTTCTCACGGCCTCTTCGCTTGTGGATTTCTTATATTTTTTCTTCTACCCTGAAGATGGAGGCGATACGTCCCTCCGAAACGTCGGTTAACACCACATATACACGG
This sequence comes from Cryptotermes secundus, assembly GCF_002891405.2. Taxonomy (NCBI): domain Eukaryota; kingdom Metazoa; phylum Arthropoda; class Insecta; order Blattodea; family Kalotermitidae; genus Cryptotermes; species Cryptotermes secundus. The sequence goes on from NW_019741981.1 coordinate 3,692,732, forward strand.
TGCCAAATCCCAGAAGACTGCTTTCTTCATAGTCACCGCCGTGAAAGCCTCAAATCTTACAAAAATAACCTCATTCTCTGTTCCATAAGTGTTTCGAATTTCATGGAAAATCGATAACTGCTTTAGGATTAGAACGGTTTTTTTATCTCTTCTTTCATTCCGTTCACCCTCTGACGCTCATTCTCATAACCTTAATGTTCACGTGATCCAACACAAACCTGATGAGGAACAGTAAGTCATAGTTCTTTAACACTTGGAGACTCGCGAAGGTACAACTACGTGTTCTCCACATCTGTGCTGCATTCTCGTGGTGTACATAAGAATTAATTATTCATAAGTAAAGAGTTTCGAGAGTATTTTAAGTTAATCAAGGATAGAATGAGATACCATCCTACTGTACTTCATCAATAAATTTCAACCTAAAGGTATTATTTTTAACTTTGGCGCTACAGGCCAAATTTGGGCCTTGGCCTACCTCCATGAAAATCTCCGTTTCTTTTTCTTTGGCACTACAGCCCCAGTGGGCCTGGGCCTACCTCCATGAATTTCTCCGTTCACTACGGTTTTTCTAGATCTGACACATTCATTAGGACTCCCTGGGCGGGTGATCAGCTCGTCGCAAGGCCTGTACACAAACACAGAAAAACGCACACGCACAAACAAAACATCCATGCCCTGAGTGGGATGCGAACCCACGATCCCAGTTTCCAAGCGAGCGGAAACATTACATGCCTTAGACAGCTCGGTTACCGTGACCGGCCTTAACAATTCTTCACATATTTAAAATCCTGCATGTAATTTACGCACGCAGCACAGTGCAATTTTAAGTTTAATTTCCAGAACTCTTTACTTTAGTACCATACAGCAGATAAAAGAACTTCCTATCCGAAATTTCAAACTGTAATTACCAACTCATAATATCTTTCCACTTGTTAATGTAAAAGCGCATCACTCTTATAAATGGATAAAGCTTCTGGGCCTTATTTTGAGAATTTTCTTATCACCTTACTGTCCCTAGTCTCTAGTTTCGTGTTCGAACCAATCATATGATCCTTCTCTTCTGTCTTACATATATCGCACAAATCAGGAAGCTTCTTACATCGTACGCTATATGATGAATTGTCAGCCGCAGGTTACAAGATCTTGATCCTTGTCAGTTGGAAATTCAAAATATCTGTTCGACTGCATCGTTTGTGAATAGTGGACGCAAAAATTATTTTATGATGAGAAGAAATTTGTATATGTGTGTGTGTGTGTGTGTGTGTGTGCTGTACAAGAATAGTGGAGTGACATTTTGAGTGACATTCGCCAATGATCTGTACATTACCAAACAACAAGGCACTATGCTACAAGCCGAAAGGTCACAGGCTCGATCCCCGATTAGGTCATTAATTTTTCCAGTAGACCTAATCCCTCCAGCCTCTCTCTGATCCTGGAGTCGACTCAGTGTCTAACAGAAATGAGTACTAGGAGTCTTCCTGAGGATAAAGGGAGGCCGGCGCGTAAGACTTCATCGACGTTTGTGAGCCAACTCTCTAGAAAATGTGGAAGCCTCGACATCTTAACAACTCTATGGGCATCCATGGCCTCTTACAAGAATAACTTTACCTATTTTTACGTCCATACATTTTCTTGCAATGATGCCTTCTTCATGAAACCGCGTCATGATTAGCATATTTTGACTAATTTTTGGAAAAGGTAGTTGTACACTCCGTGTGATCAAATGATTACGTACACAAGAAGCTAAGTTCCTCCCTTAATTAGTGAAACCAGACCTTCATTACATCACCTATACATTCGTATCTTATAACATTTCCCTCAATCTTGCTTTCTTCTCACGTTCACGAAATTACTTTCGTTTCCAATCCTCTTGTACTCCTCTCAGACAGCCGCCAAAGGGCTGTGCTTTCAGCATTGCTTTTGTTTGAGACCATTAAGACGTTTCATTCATTAACATATGGTTACTTTGACTGCAGAGAAAAGAGTTAGACTGAATTAGGATTTATGGACATATTGATGTTAGAAAGAAATTATCGAGTCGAGACAGAAATGAAGGCGGAGTAAGGGCCTTGTATGCAAGGGTTGTGACCTCCATCCCCTGAGGTTGATGGGCTCCTGTGAGACACTAACCATTTGTTCATAAATGCCGACCAGTATACATGATGCTGTAAACGAGCTGAACTTTAGCTTTGGAGTCTTGCTACATGCCCATTCCATCTCAATTTCCACTTATCCAGTAGCGAATTCAAATAATGAAACTCTCATTTTGTATTTTTCTCCATTAAGCTTTCAGCTTATTAAATGTTTCGATGTAGTAATTAGCATTCCTGGACTGCCGCTGTGGTCTAGTGGTCAGAAATCCTGGCTACAGATCCAGAGGTCCCTCGTTCGATTCCGAGCGCAACCAGATATTCTGAGAAACAGTCGGTCTGGAACGGGGTTCACTAAGCCTCGTGAGTATAATTGAGGAGCTATTTCAAGGAAACAGAAACTCCGATCTATAAAACCGAAATTAACGGTCTTGTGGATTCGTTGCGCTGACCACGCGACATTTTCTATCCGCTAAAGTTGGCACTAACTTCGCCAACAAGCGGCGGTCGCTCGGTCGGTATAGTTCGCTTGCGGACTACAGGCCACGGAGTTGGTTTTGTTTGTTTTGTTTTTTAATTAACATCCCTCCTTTATATTCGCAACTTTTCTGGTTCTATTCTCGACCAAGAGGTCAGTTATGTATAAATAATATTCTTTTGTCTTTTTAAGGGTCGGAATATCTTATTGTTTCATTTCATAGTATGTAAACAACTAAAGTAATACTGGCATGCATGAAGTTGGTATGTTCCAAGTTATAATACTTGTATCCATATTCTTCTGCCAGAATCACTCTCGTGATAATTCTTCCCAATGCTTACTCTGAGCTTCCTCTACAATAGCTTGGACACGAAAGAGCATATTGTGAACATGTTTCTTATCCTGACCTGATGGACTTTGATAATGAAATCTCGCACAACTAATTTCAAGAGTGGCCTCAAATAATACTTGTAACTGTAGCCAGCGATTTAGCTTACATATTTACGAATATCTCCTAAATCTAACTCAGAATTGAAATACTATAAAACTGATGTAAGTATTTAAGCAGTCACACAGAAGTCAGTTCTGTGAAAGGTCATACTTGATAGGGTACCTGATAGCCATCTTATATATAACATGGGGATCTGAGGCTATATGAGGCCAATTTTCCGTTGAGATGCTGTAGAGAAACGTGTGGACATGTTTCTAAATGTATGTAGGGCTGGCACAATTAGTGGTCACACGAGGAAAGAAATAGATTGTAATAGGGTTCTCTTTCACGGAGCTGGGAACACTAGAATCCCTTGTACTAACATATAATTTGGAATACCAGTCTTTTAAATGGCTCTATTGTTGTGTAAACCAAGAAACATACATACAGACACAATTCCTTTCAATGTTTTCTTAGTTAACTTAAAAATAAGGTATTTTTATGCTACTTAGCTTGCTTTGTCAGAGAGTCATACACATACAAAGAGACGACGAGGAAGTCTCTTTTCATTGATGTCAAATATATATATAAGAGTATGTAAGATTTGAGGCTTTCACCGCGGTGACTATGAAGAAAGCAGTCTTCTGAGATTTGGCACCGTGTATATGTGGTGTTAACCGACGTTTCGGAGGAACGTATCGCCTCCATCTTCNATCAAGTGTTTATGGCTCCGTGACTGATAATAACGGGGTTTGGATTGCATAATTGGATTCTTTTACAAACTATCTTAATCATAATCACTTACAACAACGAGCAATCAATCTTCAGAAGGAAACTTCTTCCATGATTTCCGAGACTCGCTCCGTTCTCGTTCTTGTTCTACGACTGACTGCCGATTTACCACTAGACTACTTATATAGTCTCGAGACGGATCCTAGACTACTTACATAGTCTCGAGACGGATCCGTAGAAAACATCGCTTCCTCTATTGTTACGTAGGTATATTTACCTCTCCGTTGCCTAGTAATAGATGACCTGTTGTTC
>NW_019741981.1:3696860-3715786 GCF_002891405.2 Cryptotermes secundus
ATTGAAATAAATATTGTCACGTGCTGGGTAGGTCACGCGACAAGTAACTTCACACCGTATTGGATATAGCGAATTTATTGCACATTCACTCTTACACTTATACAATTCACAATTACACAATTACTGCCATAACAAATACTTCTCCTGCTTCAATTCTCTCCGGCGATTGCTAGACTGCAACTGACTGGTTACTCTGGTAATTCTCCTGTTATGTAGCTTCCGCATTGACAACACAGAAAACAGTTCCGTGATAGCTACCACTGTTGCGTAAATGCCGCGTTTACAGGCGTTGCTGGGGAACGCNATACATATATACACACATACATAATGCATCAAATTATATGACAACAGTGGAGTTCATAAAGTAGAGGTCTATTGAAATCAATATTGTCACGTGCTGAGTATGTCACGTGACAAGTAACTTCACGCCATATTGGATATAACGAATTTATTGCACATTCGCTCTTACACTTACACAATTCACAATTACACAGTTACTGCCACCACAAATACTTCTCCTGCTTCAATTCTGTCCGGCGATTGATAGACTGCAACTGACTGGTTACTTTGGTAATTCTCCTGTTATGTAGCTTCCGCATTGACAACACAGAAAACAGTTCCGTGATAGCTACCACTGTTGCGTAAATGCCGCGTTTACAGGCGTTGCTGGGGAACGCTGCCGAGAGTTGTGTATTGCTGCATAGTAACCGCGGTGTCCCCTGTTACGTCACTGCAAGAAGTGCTGTTACGTCACCGCGGAGGAGGGGGACGGAGTGTTCACTAGGTGAGGTAAAGTTGTCCGTATGCTTAACTAATCAAGCACTATACCATGAAGGCGTATGGGGGAATGGATGTATAGATCCACATTTTCTTGACCTAGGCACTANCATTCGCTCTTACACTTACACAATTCACAATTACACAGTTACTGCCACCACAAATACTTCTCCTGCTTCAATTCTGTCCGGCGATTGATAGACTGCAACTGACTGGTTACTTTGGTAATTCTCCTGTTATGTAGCTTCCGCACTGACAACACAGAAAACAGTTCCGTGATAGCTACCACTGTTGCGTAAATGCCGTGTTTACAGGTGTTGCTGGGGAATGCTGCCGAGAGTTGTGTGTTGCTGCGTAGTAACCGCGGTGTCCCCTGTTACGTCACTGCAAGAAGTGCTGTTACGTCACCGCGGGAAAGGGGGACGGAGTGCTGACTAGGTGAGGCAAAGTTGTCCGTATGCTTAACTAATCAAGCACTTTACCATGAAGGCGTACGGGGGAATGGATGTATAGATCCACATTTTCTTGACCTAGGCACTAATTAGAGGTGAGTGGTCAGCTTCACTCTCGACCGCTTTACCACCGAGAAAAGAGCCCTTGGTACCCATTGGATAAGAGGCTGGGTGGGCTCCAGAGCCGGTCTGGACGAGGTGGAGCGAGAGTAATTAAATTTTTTTTTTACATAGTTTGACACGGTAACAGCCCTTTCTCGTCACCGAGTTGGGAGTTTAGACTTGGTCAGTTGAATCGATTCAGAATCGCATACTGTAACAATGTAAGGCCCATCTTAATATTATCCTCCCATTTAAATGAAGGTCTCCGAACTTGTAGTTGGATTTGAAGTTTTCAGACCAAATATGTGTACACGTACGAATTTCTCTTCTACCTATGCGGGCTGTATATTCCATCCAACTCACCCCTTGCAAACAAAAGTGTTACTCTGCGCAGAGTACCAAATAATACTTCAGTGCGCAGTTTTCTCCATTCTCCTCTTACATCCTCTTTCTTTAATCCAAATTTCTACCTGCCATCTCAGTCTGTGTTCTTGTAACAATATGCAGTCTCCACACTGACATGAAATTACAAGTAAATCATATAGCTCGGTGTACATCGGTTTTACAGAGTACAGACGATACACGGGAATATATGAGAAATTCTAAACCAAAGATAGCGAGAATTTCCCGAAGTCAATATGATCTTTGGGAAAAAATTTACATGCAGGAGCAAGCAATTGAACCTGATCCTGTTCAGTATATACTTCTGATGACAATGTTGCTCTGCTCCCACTTGCATCACGAATATCGATTTAATTTGTAATTTACTCTCATGACTTCTTCACATTTTTTAAAAATATATATTAGCTATCCTACTGTGATAACTGTGTGACAACCAAGAGATCCGGAGATTTCCGATAGAGGTAACAAATATTATCTTCTCTACAGCTTCCAGGTCGCTCTTGGATCCAAACAGCACCCTTTCTAATGGGTATCGGAGGTAAAGCGGTCGAAGCTAATAAACTCCACCTATTGCCGAGGTGAAGAATACGTGGAGCTATATATCCACTTCCCCCCTCCCCAAAACGCCTTTGTGCCGTGTTGCTTAATCAAGTGTAACGACAACTTCCTTGTCTCTTGCACTATGAATTGTTCTGAATATTTGGCTTTCTTTATGTTTATTATGTTTCCTTTTCATGGAATGCGTAAGTCGAACAAAGTATAGAAATGTAACGTCAGTCTGGTAGCGTGTTCATCTATGAAATTAGGATTTAGATGGTATTTGAAGTGTATAGTGAAATTTCTCCTTTTCATATTCGTATTGAGAGGGGCTGGGTTTCCCCATGCACTTAGACCAGTTATTGGTCCATTGTGCGTCCCCATTTAATTTCTACTGTCGCCATACCCTACCGGTAACGGTGCTTGCCATCAGCCCCCGTAGAGCCAACGAGGTCGGTCCCCGGTACCTTGATGCTTCCCCCATCCACCAGAGGCATTGGAGACTACTTGGGCGGAAAATGGCCTGTAATTTAGCTCAGAAGTCTCCTAGAAACATGAGGTTCTTTTACGTGCCGTAAATCTATGACACGGGACACACGGCTTAAAGTCCCTCCCGGAGGACTTGTTCCCTGAATTTTTCCGCCCTTAAAAATTCCAAGACCTCCGCCGGGTTTGAACCCGCTTACCTTGAGTCATGAAGTGGGAACGTTACTCCTAGACTACGGAGGCCGCTGAAATTTCTCCTTACTTGCTTTTCTTCTATTGCTAATGGGGTGGGACTAAGTCCCTTGAACTGCGGCCACTTCTGGCCTATTTTACCAGCCCCAGATGATAGGTGAGGGTGATTGTGGAGCAATTGGTGGAATAAAGATTGACAGGGGAAACCGAAGTACTCGGAAAAAACCTGCCTCAGTGCCACATTGTCCACTACAAATCTCACTTGACCAGACCCAGGATCGAACCCGGGCCGCAGCGGTAGGAAACCAGCGATTAACAGCTTGAGCTATGGCGCGGCCCTTCCTTACTTGCTTACTTATGGAGCTAAGCCCTTCTTGAGGAGAAGCCAAATCTGCAGCTACTCAAGAATTTCCCAGGATTTTATGGAGCCCGAAGGATGCAATTTCTCCTACCGACTTTAATTTCAGTGTGTGTCGGCACATTGCATTCCACACTTTAAATGAACTACAAATTGAACTCCATCGACTTGTTCTAAAACAAGCGGAATTGTAAGCGAATTGCCTAACACAGAATGTAAATATCGTTAAGAGCTAAAAAATTAATCTGTATCTTATGAGAAACAGAAAATCTTCGGCAAACAGACAAATAAAATTTCTGGCTATGAGGTGTTATATTTGTTATAGTATCGTAAAGAAGGAATACGACGGCTGATAACAATGCAGCACCTATATTAGTGGATCTATGGACTATATGCATGTCAACCAGCGCTACTTTCTCAAACAAATCAAATCATGGAGCATTAAAGTAACTGATACAAGCAGTAAGTATCCAGGCACGAACCTGGTGTCTTCCGTTACGTGGAGGCCTACGAGCCGATGGCAGGGGAAGGGAAAGGGTTAGGTGTGCGGCAGATGCTCAGTCGCGTGCCGATCCGAGGACAGGTGCTTCCACCACCTGCCCCTGTCACCTACCTGACCAGTGCTTTTGTTAAAGCACGAACTTGGGCACCAGAATGAGTCCAAACAGAGTATTTATGTGCCCCTTAATTAGAGCGCATGTCACTGTTGCAAGTCGCTACCCCCCCCCCCAACATGTTTCCTGAGTCAACTTACGGCGGTTAGACTCTTACTTGGAAGAACCAGATTCGAATCTCTGTCCGAATCCTGATTACCATTTGGGGGGGGGGGCATTCCTCAGTGCTATGAACAAATTCTGGACTATAGGTAAAAGTGGCCAACTTCCAGTTCCTCTCATATCTTGGCCACTCCGCCATTCATCGCTGAACGGACTGGTGTAGTGGTAAACTTCTGAACATTTGTTGTGATGTACTGGTTCTTAATTTATCTTCCATTATTAGTTGTCCTGAAAAGTTTATCATTGTTTTCTTAATTCCTTTGAGAAACTGCTTTGTATCTTGAAACAGGCAAAAGTGTTCATTCCAAGCCCTGAGGTGTCTATGATTAGATGTATTATAGTCTGTGCAGTTATTTTTCCTTGGCACTACAGCCCCAGTGGGCCTAGGCCTAACTCCATGAACTACTCCGTTCACTTCGGTTTTTCTAGATCTTACGCATTCGGTAGGACTCCTTGGGCGGGTGATCAGCTCATCACAAGGCCTCTACCTGTACAAAACACAGAAAAATGCACACACGCACACAAACTAAACATCCATGCCCTGAGTGGGGTTCGAACCCCCCATCCTGGTTTCCAAGCGAGCGAAGACAGTACAAGCCTTAGACCGCTCGGCTACCGTGACCGGCAGTCTGTGCAGTTTACAAATCTGAATACTCAAGAATCAAATGCAGTACTGGTATCTTAAGAAATGCTGCTTTGATTCCAGACTTGAGCTACAGGAAATTCAAGTATCTTAAGCATTTAGAGCCACGTTGCCCAGACCGGTTCTGGGGCCCACACAACCTCCAATCCACTTGGTACCGGGGGTTCTTTCCCCGGTACGTGAAGCTTACTACTCACTTCCAACTAGTTCCTAGGTCAATAAAATATGGATCTATACATCCACTCCCCCATGCGCCTTCATGGAATAATGATTAATTAGTTAAACACAGGAAAAATTTACATTTATGTATTTAGAGATATGATGGGTTAAATCCAGGTAAGTTTGAAGTGTAAGAGGAAATCAAGTCACCTGTTATTTTTTCCTTGGCACTACAGCCCCAGTGGGCCTAGGCCTACCTCCATGAACTTCTTCGTTCACCTCGGTTTTTCTAGATCTTACACATTCGGTAGGACTCCTTGGGCGGGTGATCAGCTTGTCGCAAGGCCACTACCTGTACAAAAACACAGAAAACGCACACACACACACACTAAACATCCATGCCCTGAGTGGGATTCGAACCCACGATCCCGGTTTCCAAGTGAGCGAAGACAGTACATGCCTTAGACCGCTCGGCTACCGTGACCGGCAGGTCACCTGTTTATCTTAGGCAATTTATGTGGCAAGAAACAAGTGATTATACCTACAGATAACTACGGTAACTCGAGACGAGTCATGGTGATTCTAGGTAACTTGATGTGATTTGCGCGACATCTGGTAATTGAGGTGGGTTGTGTCTGCTGCTGCAGGTGAAGGAGACGCAGTAACTGCAATTTACGGTACGTTACGTTCTGTATTCAACCAAAGTAAAGGTTGAATGGTTTTGGTTATATTAAATTAGGTTCGTTAAGTTATTCATGGTGAGAATAGATCGGTCCTGCCATCTCCTCTTTGACGTACTGAAGTTTCTTCTTTATGGTTGACTGTAATTCCATGCAAAATCAAAGTCATGCCAGCCTTTTCAGATATTCAATCATTTCCCTATAAAACTAGTTATTGTGGCCTTAATTAAATACTGGAATGGAATTTGTTAAGGAACCGAGATTGTTCGATATAGTGTCTGGTTCGGGCTGCATGTCTGAGGTTAGATTCCTGACAGGAGCAGAGAATATTCTCTTCACCGCATTGGACCGATTATGATCCACTCGGCCTTATATCTAATGGGTACTGGGGATTCTCCCCTCGGGTTGAGAAACCGTCCACTCACCTCTGTCTAGTACCCAGATTAATCCGTGGGCCTTTACCTCCTCTTGATATTTCTTTTCCGTGGCATGATGCTTGATTAAGGGCACACAGAACTTTATTCTTGCAATTAGTTTATTGAGTTTTGAGTGTTACGTAACCCCTCCGCTTCTCGTAACATCTGATTTTTGCATGTAGGGCCCCTTGTTATCGTGCAAAATTATCAAAAACGTTTTAAATATTTTGTGAGGTACCTTATTTCTTACATCCTTTCCATACTGCTATGAACAATGCTTTTTTATTGCTAGTGGGGTGGGACTAAGTCCCTTGTACTGCGGCCACTTCTGGCCTATTGTACCAGCCCCAGATGATAGGTGAGGGTGATTGTGGAGCAATTGGTGGAATGAAGATTGGCAGGGGAAACCGAAGTACTTAGAGAAAATCTGCCCCAGCGCCACTTTGTCCACCACATATCCCACTTGACCAGATCCCGGGATCGAATCCGGGCCGCCGCGGTGGGAAGCCAGCGACTAACCGCTTGAGCTATGGAGCGGCCCATGAACAATGTTAATCTTATTTATAATGTCACGTACATTTTTATTCACTCTGTTGCAGATACTGAAAGTTCTTCTCCATTTTCTTAAACTTGTTATAGAAACAAATATCTGACGTTTACTATTATTGCTCTGAGTTTCGGTTTAGCCATAGCTCAGGTGGTTATTCCCCGGCTTCCCACTGCGACGGCCGGGGTTCGAGCCCAGTTCAGGTCATATGGGATTTGTGGTGGACAAAGTGAAACTAGGGCAGTTTTCCTCCGAGTACTTCGGTTTCCTCTGCCAATTATCATTCCACCGACTGTTCAACAGTCATCATCATCTAACATCTGGGGCTGGTACCGTAGGTCAACTAGTGACCGACAATCCAAATGAACTCAGTCTTACCCCACGCAAAGGAACTAAAAGAAAATACATCATCTAGACTAAAGGCCCATGTACAGTGTTACAATGTTTCCCCATTTTAACACGGCATTTACTCTGTTTTATTTTAAGATATGTACTTCCAGTCTGTCTGTTAGTCCCCTTTAGAGTCTGACAAATTTACGTTTTTCCTCGACGCTAAGCCTGGTCAAATAATGCAGCAATGTTCCAGGCCGTGGAAAATGTATTTGGCGTAGGTTGTACACATAACCCTTACGAGAAAATGGGTTTGAGTTCCATGCGGTCATATAACTCACCTTACTCAGTAGCTGAAGACATAAGAAGGGCAGATGTCTTGCAGCCTCAGGGAATAGCGATTTATTAATAGGAAGAAAAGACGTTTATAGCTCGTCGAATAACTTAATCTCTCTTCTTTAGAAGGGCTTTGTGCATAATTAGCTTTTCTGTCATCATGTCATGCAACTGTAATGCTGAGTCCACAATTTTATATAAGCAAGACGTAATTAATATTCTTTTTAGGTATTTCATTTCGTGGTATCCATATAGAATGACATATACCTATAGGAATCCCAGATTTTACGTTATTTCGACTTAGGAAAATCTCACGTCGACTCGAACTCAAAATTTTTTAATTTAATTATTTTATTAAAAACAAAATTATGAAATTATTTCTTTAAAAATAGGATTGTTAAACGGACAAAATGGTTGATACTAAAGTTAAGTAAACTACATATTAATTATCGAAAATTAAAAGCAGTGTTTACAGAAATTAACATCACATTCCTAGCCACTCTTGGGAACGCAAATATAGCCTGGAGGATTTTTTTGCTAGTTTTCCCCCATTCTGGATATTTCTTGCAGAGTATTCTCAGCAATTACAAGTGTCATGTAATGTGGCACGAACAAGGCTACTGTGGGCATCTCGGCTAGACAATAGTGGGTATGACAAAACCGAAACCTGTTCCACTGCATTCTGAGCTGAGTCCATCGTGCTGCCCGCCATTGATCAACAGTTGTTTTATTGTCAGTATCAGTACTTCCCACTGTGTCGTTACGCTGTCACAGTGCAGTGAAGCTTTCTGCCAGGTTCCATTAAGCACTGCGAATTCTTTAGACGAGTAATATCCATGGTTCTTGCGGCGGTCGTTGTGAAGATACTGATTTCTGAGGTGGGACTGGGATGTGTTTCCCTAACCCCCCCCCTAAAGACAGATAAAAGCACATTCTTCCGAAACGTGGGTATACATCCACCAGACTATACGGCGTCGCATTCCAGGAGACAGTAATTTTCATTAGAAATGCTTCAAGACTCAGTTATCAGAGGACTGAATTATGGCGGGATTATGTTTTTGTTATTATTCCTGTTGTTGTTATTATTAGTACCAGTAGTTAGGATCCGGGATATCTCAATTAGTATATCAACTAGCTACGGGGTGGATGACCGAGGAATTTGAGTTCGAGTCCAGGTGGGGGCAAGAATTTTCTCTTCTCCATAAGGTACAGATTTTTTCTGGGGCCCACGCAACCTCATAACCAGTGGATACCAGGAGTAAAGCGACCGGGGCGTGAAGCTGACCACACCTCCAACTAGTGCCGACGTCAAAAAAATGTGGATTTATATATCAACTCCCCCATAAACTTCACGGCTTAGTGTTTAATTGGTTAAGCACAGGGATAACTTTACTTGTACTTAATAGTGGTGCTAGTAGTAGTAGTAGTAGTAGTAGTAGTAGTAGTAGTAGTAGTAGTAGTTGTACTAGTAGTGCTTTTATCACTGTCAATAAATAAGGTTAATGTGAGGTTTCCTGTGCCTAAGAACTACTGACTTTTCGAAAGGTCCTATGAAGCCTAACTTCCTTAATCAAAATATACATTTCTGAAACATCATATACTTCGCAGCAAGACAACCAGCCTCTGTTATTTCCTATATATTTCGTATGTTAGACGTCAGCATATATATGTAATATATGTATACTTTTGCCGAAATGGAGCCAGATTTGAAATAAAATTCATTTTCATGTTTGTAGTGAGTCAGTCAGTAATATATTTCGTTCATGAGTCAATGCGCCTATCACTCCATCAAGTAGTTACTCAGTGACATAATCAATCAGTGAGTTACTCTATTGATTACTAAATGGATCAGTCATTAGTTTGGCATCCATGCAGTTATTATGCCAGTTACCAATAAGATATTGACTTACTCAACCAGTTATTGAAATGTATAGATAGAGAGTTAATCAGTAATTCAATAGTTACACAGATATTCAATCTACCAGTAAGTTACTCATTTATTCAGCCGAGCAGATATCCAATCAGCCAGCCAGTCAGATACTAATTAGCCAATCAAACGTCTAGTCAATCAGTTTTCCGAACCATTGGATATTTAGTTGACCAGTCAGACATCCAGTCAAATATTTAGTGACCCGTAAATCGGTCACATTTCGAATTAATCAGTCAATAAATTAACCAGATATCCAGTCAGATACTCATCTGACATTCAATAATACAGTCAGTTAGCTAGCCAATCCGCCAGTTAACCAACTGAATATTCAGTTTAGTCATACAGCTGATTAGATATCGAGTAGCCAACAAACCGGATATTCAATTAGCCATCCGATCAGATAATGAATTAGTTAGTTAATCAGGTATTTAGTCAAATATCCAACCAGACTATCAGTCAATCAATTAGTTAGACGTCACTCAGTTAACCAAATCAAGCATTCGGCTTCCCCAGTCAATCAATAAGTTATTCAGCCAGTCCCTAGTATATTGAGACATTAATTGTAGTTATGACCTGTGAGCGTTCAGTAAATCTATTTACAAGACCAGACTGCGTCTGTAGTCATTAATACACATGACGGTATGAATAAAATCCACCCATCGGTTCGGGTTCTAACGAGGGACACATACGAGTGTGTACTTACATGCATCACACACACATATATACATATACATACATACACACATAGACGGAATTCTAGAACCCACTTTTCCGTATTCAGGCCTACTGAAAATCTGCGAATCCGTCAAAGACCTCTAGATGGACTTCTTCGCCACCGAAATAATCTCATGTATACTATGAATGCGAGAAATGAAAGGAGATTTTAAAATTATGTCTTCTCGTTTTCATCATTCAAGAAACCGTTGCTTTCCGTAAAATTATGTATTCCTAATTAGTAGGCTTTAAGTGGGGGACCACATAGCTGTCAGTCAGTAAATCAAACAGCCAGTTCGAAGACCGAGTTTTATTCTCGTGTAAGAAAACAGCAAATGTACATTTGAACCAAGCAAGTCTGAACATTCCTTTCAGCGGACCGATACGTGGAACTGCTGAAAGGCCATTCTGTAGCTGTAGCAGTAGGCGGTCACACAATGACGTGTAATCAGAAGTGTAGATGATGTCTCTATCGCCTGTCTGGAATGAGAAGCTAAAATCCTGGTACTGAGCGGTTTGCTCACGTGTATTCAGTGCCTATAGATGACATAATAAAACAACGCGATGGATCTGACAACAAGGGTTCGATTCCCGGAACAGGGCTTTGGATTTTCCACTTTATAATCTCTATGGATAGGGCTTCTTCATTTGTTTATTCAACGCCGTTTCTTTATTGGTTTATTTAACGATGTTTTCTGAAGTTAATATAAATTATTTATTTAACTGAGAAAATTAATTAATTAATTAATTAATTTTTTGTTCTGTGGCACTACAGCCCAAATTTGGGTCTAGGCCTACCTCCATGAAACTCTCCGTTTCACTTCAGTGTACTAGATCTTACACATACGGTAGGACCTCCTTGGGCGAGTGATCAGCCCGTCGCAAGGCCTCTACCTGTAGACAAACACAGAAAAACGCACACAAACATCCATGCCCTGAGTGGAATTCGAACCCACGATCCCGGCTTCCGAGCGAGCGAAGACAGTGCATGCCTTAGACCGCTCGGCTACCGTGACCGGCTAATTAATTAATACCTGTAGAAATTATTTTATATTAAACTGAGCCCCCCATTTCAATGCCGATTGACGTCAAAGTCCTTACTCCTATCGATTATTCCTATCAGTTAAAATCATTATTAGAATGTCGATCTCAAAGAAATAAATATTTATATTAGTGCCATTTTGAACATTATACTTGGGGCTACAGAACGTTCCGTGAGCTGGCTACATTCCCGCCTACAGATAATTGAATGCAATTGTACTGACAATTTACTGACATTTGAAATTCTCAGGGCAGTGTCTTAACATCGGATGTGAAGCTGTATATTTCGGTAGATAGATACCAACGTTTCTATCAATACTACTGCCTCCATCTTCGAGGAAAATGAACCCTGAAGATGGAAGCAAAACATTCCTCAAAAAATTTTGCTCTTTCCGCTGAACTATACTGCGCCACATACCACAATACAGTAATATTAGCGTGTACTAGGCAAACGCTAAACATTATAATACTAAGGTTAACTTTGTGCTTTCGTGAGATACGTATGGCATAGAATGGTTTTCGTATGTATATGTTTGGTGTTTGGCTGTGTTGTTGAACAACTGGTGTGTTCATAGCATTTTGTGTGTGTGCGTTTTGTAAATCTGCTTCGATAGTTCGCATAGAACAAACTCTTGAAATTTCGAGAATAACCTCCAACAATGGAAAATATCCCCAGCGACTGTCTCCACCTTATCGTGGTACTGTGCTTTGAGTGCTCCTGAGACCCTGAGAGCTATGCCGGCGGTAGCGTAGCTACTGGTAGGGCACTCATATCGGACAGATCAAAGGGTTGGAACCAGATGAAGAGAGATAACCCGGCCCTCCAAGTTGGGGGGTGGGCGAGAGGCTAACACCCTCACACCGTAAAAACTTATTCGTTCGTAAATCAGATAATCAGCCTCGGATGGATGGATTGAACAGAAATCGACATCACGAAGGAGCTGAGATGGTTGGAGGATGTACATGATGATCTCTGTAAAATGAAAGCAAAAGGATGGGGAGGAAAGGTGAAGAACGAGAAGAAAGGAGGCAGATTGTTCAGGAGGCCAAAGCTCTCACTGAGTTGTATCGCCGAGGGGTAGGAAGGAAAGAAAGGAAAATGTCCAGAGTTAGCATAATGAATCAATCACTGTGACAAATCCTCCCAGAATTATACCAAGAAATATGTGTATATTATAACACATGAAATAATTATATTGCAATCAACAGAATCGAATCCGTGAATCTTGAAGAGAACATTTTTTCCAATAAATATGATTTCGTTACAATCCAGATGTATATCAACAACAAACAGAACAAAAACAAATAAACATATATACTCCTTTCGGTAATACAACAGCAAGGCTGCACACCTGCATGCGTCAAGACATGATGTCTGCGGCGTGACGCAAAGAAAGGAGCACAGTTGAAACGAATGAGATTATGAAAACCGTCACACACCGGTCTGAGTCATGATGCTGACGTCAGCTTCATATAGACGAATCACGAATGAAGCAAGACTGCGTCTTTTGTCTCGCATCTTGATGCTTGTCTTGACGCAGTTGGTGTGCGGGTGCCCTTAGAGCGGCCAGTGACTGGTCAGTTTTAAATGTTTAGTGGGAAAAGACGTTCAACAAAGAAATGGAATCTGCTTCAATGCCTTACCATATTGTCCGTCTGTAACAACGTCGAAGGTACGTAATAACTTGAGTAGGCACCCTTGAGGAAGAAAAGACACTTGCGTGCCGCCTTAACTCCAGTGTGGCGATTTTGTTTGTCATCTTGTATTGAAAATAGAATCTGATAAATATCTGATGATGAGGTTATCACCTACATCGCTACCTGATGATGACACATTCCCAGAAATATTTTAGACACAGCATAACAATTTCCTCGAGGGGCTGAGTAAAAAAAAAAAAACTGAATTATGTCTTACGTCAAGTTCGACTATCAAAATCGGGACCTCTGGAAAATAAACCGGGGGTGCTGGTAGCTACAATGTGACATTTCATTTGTCCATGAAAATTTTGGGGTAAGTAGTTCCTGCAATCAAGACAGCTGGAATGTGAAGCTGACTACTAACTTAAGCCTAATTTCAAAATCTGAATATCGCTTTTATTTTGACCTATAAATTAGTAAGACGACAGTCAGTTTATAGAAACCGTGTTAGCACAGTCGGTATAGCCACTGGCTGCGGGCTGGATGACCGAGAGGACAGAGTTCGAGTCCCCGTGGGGGCAAGAATTCTCTTTTCTCCATGTCGTCCATACCGGCTCTTGGGTCTACCGAACCTCCTATGCAATGGGTACAGGGGGCTCTTTCCCTGGGAGGAAAGAGGCCGGCGAATGAAGTTGATCACTCACCTCCAGTTAGTGCCGAGGTCAAGAAAATGTGGATCTATACATCCACTCCCCCATACGCCTTCATGGTGTAGTACTTAATTAGTTAAGCGCAGAGACAACTTTACCTTTACAGTCAGTTTATTCGCGAGAGTTAAGAGGCCCATACACGTACCAGTCTGGCTCACGAGTCCGCCTCGGCGAGGGGCCGGGCTCGGATTAATTTCACCACACACGTATGAGCGTGGTGACCCACACACGGACGATTTTGGCGCATTGGAACCCGAGCCGAGTCGGGCTCGAGAGCCAGACTCGTACGTGTATGAGTTCTCACGGCGATTAGTATGAAAATTACTGCCTCACCGTATATGACACCGTATAACATCGTAGCTGTTAAGCGGAAGGAACGTCGGTTAGCATCTATCAGAATACGTTGTAACAGCCCAGAATACAGTCATCTTCATGTTGCTTTGTTGTTTTCATAGTGTCATTTCTTCTGGAACACACATCTTGTATTCTGCTTTAGCAGATTTCAGTATTCCGGCGTAGTTCAGTTAGTCACATGGATCTACCTGTTGCTTGACAGTTTCGATCTTGTCCAAGTTCGACGACTTTATGTTTCCGTTAGGAGACAATTCGTGGAAATCGTCCTTCTTTTTTTCAGACATAAGTTACGTACTTTACGCAGTTCTTCTCTGGATGTCAGAACTGGGGCTTTACTGCAAGAATGTTCTTAAGCTCATGCCTACTTTTCTAACTAATAAACTAACTGAATAACAAATTATTCTTGTTGTCCTTATTCGCCGTTCACTGATCAGGACTTCTGGCCTGATCCTAGTCAAAGTTAATTACAGTTACGTAAATTATTTAATGCGTAACTTCGTCGGTAACTCAGATTACGTTCCTTTCAGGCTTTTAACACGTGATTGCGCCAGCCGGGATATGCAAGAGGGAGAAGAAAGTGAGGTTAGGATAAGATGGAGTATGAAGTAAATGAAATGAAGAGAACTAAACGATAATGAGATGGTTATGGAAGAGAAATATGATAAAAGACAGGGCACACAGAGAGCAAAGTGGTCTCATAACCCTCATAAACCTAAGAAATATAGGAGTATACACAAACAGACAGCAAAATATTTCAATACTCATTTATTTTCAAAATAAGGAAAGTAGGCTGAAAAACGGAATAGCCTAATAAATAGGATAATGTTAAAGAACAGGAGAATGGTTTTTGATTATGCCTTTGGTCTGAACAGGGTTATGGAGTCCATTGGAAGATAGCGAACAATGATTTGAAAGGAATCAGCGGGAGAGAGTGGTGGGCCAGCAAGGTGCTACCCGCGTTCTGCTGAAGGAAGTGAGAATAGCAAAGAGATACCTCAGTGAGAGTATTCGCCGTTCAGGCCGACATTGAAACCGTACATCTCCTGGACAAAGGCAGAAGCATTGACATCTAAGGTCAAATTGTTTCGTTGATAAATTCTGAAATAATAAACCCTTTAGAAATCTAGACAGTAGATGATGGCCCTTTGCAAATACACAGCTAACACATGAACACCCGACAAAATATCAATGCCTCAGGCGCGATTTCGAATTCTTGATGCCAGTGTTCGAGCGGCCCAGTGCAGACAGTTATTCAGATGATCGTGGTAACATCTATTATTACTGAGTCTAGAGATTGCTGTCCTCAAAATACAGTAAAAAAAATTAACATTATACTTCAGCCATTGCAGTTTCCTTGTGCCGCCAGAATCTCCAATTAGTGCGTTATTATACGACGTTGTCGGTATATAAACTGTTTACATACAGCGTCGAATGGTAGGAGACCGCCTCTGTGGTCTAGCGGTCAGAGTTCCTGGCTACAGCTCCAGAGGTCCGGGTTCGATTCCCGGTGCTACCAGATTTTCTGAGAAGTAGTGGGTCTGGAACGAGGTCCACTCAGTCTCGTGAGGATAATTGAGGAGCTATTTCGAGGAAATAGCGGCTCAAATTTAGAAAACAGAAATTAACGGGCGTGGGGATTCGTTGCGCTGACCACGCGGCGCACTAACTTCGTCGCTCGGCCCATATAGTTTTCTGCGGACTAAAACCACGGAATTTGTTTTCTTTTGTCGAATTGTAGGATGACAGATGTGTTTGTAAATATTTGGAAGGAAACTGGAATTTCCTAATTTAGATACTAGCCTGAGATTTACTTGGAGGGACTGGGGATAACTACGAATTGACTCGGTCTTGATAGTCGTAGTACATTCCAAATTTGTGCCTAGAGCGTTACAGCAACAGCCGCGAGTTCGATACGTATTTTCTTCCTATCAGTTTTAGTATTCTTCTTTTTCCACGTTCGTTGTCTTTAAGAACCACATTATAAAGGGTGTGGGAGAAATGTAGGTAAACTCCATGTATGCTTATCTTCAGCACTAGGATAAAGTGAATGGTTATCTTCACATTCCGGCCACCTTATCTCCAGAGGAGGGGACCCCTCTACCCGTTGAATGAAATGGTGAATGAGCCTGAGGTTAAATGGGGAAGTGGTAGTTACGGCCTCTGCAGCGAATCGAACCTCGATCCGTCTTCGCCATAACCAGTCACTTCATTGGCTGAAAACTCTCTTTTCAGTAAGAACCTACGGATGGATCCACAAATCATAATGCACAAAGCCACAAAAACGCAATTCTTTTTCCTTCTCTTGCAGTGTGTTTTAATAGCTTAACAGACAGAAGGCTGTGTGCGCTTCGTATAGAGAGAAAAGTCCTAAATCATACGTGACATATGACACTGTTGCTTCCATGTACTCTTGATACAGAAACAAAGGCTCTAATTCTAGTTGCACAGGTCAAGTCTTGGCTGCTTTTGGGAACTGATTAATTTTTCGCGGCAACCCACAAAGATGTCTTCAGTCGGAACTGTCTGCCCGCAAACAACCTGCCTGTCCGAATTTTCAAAGACCCCGCGACGGTAGACATAGCGTCCCGCATATCAAACAACCCACCCTCTCCCCACTGCAGACCATGCAGCCACCATGACATTCAATGCAAATACTCCACTTTAAAACGGAGCACAAATAGCACTGCGCAAGCGCATATTAGGGCCATTCCAGTACAGTATCAAGGTCTGGTAAACAGAACTCGTGTTCAGTTGCTATTGGTCTGTTTAACAACGCTGTTTCCAGTAGAGAAACTATATGCAAACAAATGAGATGTAAGAATAATTATAACTGGATTGAGAAGAAAATAGTATGGCCGTCAAATGTGGAAATTATTATTCGCTATCGTAGCACGTAACCTCCTCAGCATATTAGCAGCATAGATCTGGCATGCAATTTATTTATTTATTTATTCTTGGTTTATTTAACGATGCTTTCAATAGTTCCTACCATATAACCTTAAATGACATCATAATTACTGACTAATCCATTGGAAATGAAGCGGAAAGCTCCGTTCGTTGCCTGTTGGAGGCACTACCCCCACAGCTTAATATATCTAAGGTTTTAAGAATTAAAACTCCTCAAATATATAAAAAAAAGAAAATCTATCCCTATAACCAGCCATGGAAACCCATAGGTCTGTGAGGCGCCGAGGCTCCCACATCTTCTAGACAATCGGTTCACAGATGGCTGTAAATTTGTCAGCCTTACGCGCCGGCCGCCCTTTAACCCCCAGAAAGTTTCCTGGTACTCATTTCTCTTAGAGGCTGAGTATAACCCAGGGATATAGTGCTGCTGGAAGGATTAGGTAAATCGAAAAAATCCAATGACCTCATCGGGAATAGAACCCGCGACCTTCCGGCTTGTAGCAGAGTACCCCAATCAACTACGCTACCGCGTGCCCTGCTGAAACATATATCACGAAATTTTGAGGGCATTAAACCTATAATACATCGAAGAAATTAAGGTCGAATTTTTAAGAAGTCATTACTCTTTCATTGAACAGTAGGATAGTGCAGGGACTGTACCTGTAGCCCAAGTTTGTATTCAAGAAGTGCCCGATTCGAAGTTTGGTCTTGCTACCAGCTACAGCTGAAGATTTCAGAGATTTCTCAGCCTGCCCAAGAGAATGCCCGTGTAACTAACTCATGGAGCAGAGTCTCTTTTTGAGAAGCTAATAGTTGCTCAACAGGAAAATAGATCTCTCAAATTTTATGGAACATGTAAATTTATTGCAGTGTTCAAAACTGTTTCCAACCTCTGCTCTGTTAGCAGCTTCAAAGAGACCTCGGCAGGATTACTCCAAATTCTGATCAGTTGAGCGTCCATACTCTTCTTTCCAGATGTTTTGCAATTGATAGAGCATCATTAAATAGCTTATGAATTACGACAATGGAGTTCGACGTAGAAGAAAATATTATTTACCCAAATTCTCACCTTCATAGAGCCAAGTCCCATTTGCCTCTTCATCAACGAAGAACAGAACTGGGAACTCTGAAGCACAGCAGCGAGGTGGATGAAACCTGCAGGCAGAGAGACAGAACGGCGTCGCTCTTACGTGTGGATTTCGTGTATAACATCAGAAAGTAGCAAACAGAGCAGTGTAATATCTAGCACACTTGAAGATAGGCATCGGGTTTGATTCTCGGAACACACTTCAACTTTCCTAACTCAAGAATTTGTGAATTTCCTCAATCCTCCCCAGGCCCTTCAAGAAGATTATGGGATCTTAATTTAAAATTAGACCATAACAGCTTCCGCAGCCACAAAAATTCATTTGTCCATTCGATATTACATGGCTTACGAGTATGTAACTAGTGCAGGTGCATCAAATAACAATTATACAATGTTGAAAAGTGAGCTGTATTGCTATTATTATTATTATTATTATTATTATTATCAACTGTTTGTTTGTTTTCTTTTACTTTATTCATTATTATTTCTTCAAGTGTTAACCTGTAATTTTTATTCGACTTTTAATAAGATTGTGTATAATGTCATTCATTCTTCTGCACTGTGCTGTGTCTGTAATTGGCCTTGCGGCTGTTGACTCGGCACATTAATAATAAAGAATTGAATTGAATTGTTATTATTATTACATGTAGAGAGACACGAATTGAACTTAATTAAATTATTATTATTATTATATTGGATGTTGTATTAGCACAAAAATAAGTAAAAATTAATTGAACTATTAGTATTATTATTATTATTAGTATTATTATTATTATTATTATTACCTACAGGTTTTCCTCCCTGGAGAGTCTGTATGTACTATATTTTACTTTAGTCAGGTCCAAGTTGGAATATGCCTCAGTAGTTTGGAACTCCATCACCTCGACTGATGCCAATAATCTTGAGCGCATCCAGCAGAAGTTTACGTCTGTCTGTTTTTATTGTTCTTACCCTCATATTTCATATAATTATACTGATACTTTAGAGAAATTAAGTCTGCAATCTTTACATACACGGAGACATCACCTTGATGCACCTTTTCTTGTTCACATCCTTCGTGGTTTTAATTCCTGCTCTTCTCTTTTGGAAAATGTTAGCCTTCGTGTTCCTCCCAGTAATATTAGGGACTTCTCATTGTTTGGTATTTGTCTCTAATAAACACTGTCCTTCTGCTCGGTGCGCCTATGCTGCCAACGCGTTGGGTAAAGATCTCGACATATTTGCAATCGGAACAGTTTCTGTCAATGACACTGAACCTAAAATTGTTAATAATATTTGTTAATGATACTCTTAATATTACTTGTGTGTATGTGGTCTTATTTTATTGTTCTCTCCTGTTAACGTTAACTTTA
>NW_019741981.1:3716438-3770064 GCF_002891405.2 Cryptotermes secundus
ATTATTATTATCATCATCATCATCATCTCTTGTCACAGGTTTATTTCCTGGTATTCCTTTTCTTGAACCAGTGATGCACCTCACCACTCAGGCTTCAAGCTTCGCACTGTAGCACTTTCCGTAGTATGTGTGATGTTCCCAGAATAGCTGTTTTTTGCAGTGATTATTATTATTATTATTATTATTGACTACTATGAGTGTATGTACGTGTATTGCCCTTTCTCGTCACAAAATGGCATAACCATTGGAAATATACTTATTTTATTTTTCTCGTTTGTTAACGCTAACTTTAATTTTTCTTGGAATTATTATTAATTTATTTCCATTATATAGACTGTCATATTTTGTATTTTCTTTTTTAATTATTTTTATGTATTTCTGTGTACTCATGGTAACTTTGTAATTGGCCTGTGTGCTGTTAAAGTTGCACGTAAATAAACATAAAACCCGCCACTCTCCCCGCGGTGACGTCACGAGCGGAGAGAGTGGCGGGGGGGGGGCGCGCNTTACGCGAGCGCTACGTTACCGCCTCGTGCCGCTGGGGAGGTAGGGGTCCTCCGTTACGCAACATGTCACATTATGAACAAAATTAATGATAAGATATTCCATCTTAGTGCAACAATCCATTAATACACCATTCTTCATAGAGTTATTCCATTGCTGCTATTGGTATATGACAGACCTATGGGCCCTTTCGTAGAAACTCTGTTTCTCTTGATAACAATTTCTGTGTTTGGATCAGGTTTAGTGTGTTAGTTTTCCTTTTCAGTTTTCTTTGTATTGCAATGCATTTTTAATTGTGTTTTAATTGCATTCGTTTATTCATTATTGTATTTCATAGGCTCTTAGTTCATCTCAAGCACTTCATAAAGTAAGGAATTTAATTGTATTGTCACGTGTATGATTGACTGTGATAGGGGTTCGGTCTAATAAATGGATTTATTTCACGCTTATACAAATAACTCGTAACTACAAGTAACTAAAACAGCTTCGCTGATTTACACACTCTATTAAAGTTCATTGTAACTGCAGTACACATAAAATCGTCTATGTCTTCACCAGTCGTTTCTTGGTAGCGCATCCTAACATTGTCCTCTGCTTGCATTCTTACCGTCTGGCGACTAACCCATAGCTGATATCGAAGTCAAAGTAAAAGTTACTTTACCACTGGCGGTTTACTTCCAGTTAGTTCGTCTTGGCGTCAAGCCCCTTGAGAATCATGACCAGAAACTTTATTTTTTCAACTGAACCCTTATGATCATAGTCTTTACGTAACATCTTGTCTGAAGAGAAGATGAGTTTTTCTCTTAGGAATATGCTTGGCCTTTCAAGTGTACGTATCGCACTTATAACATGTTATTGAAAATGCTTCCTTTTGCACTATATAAAAGTCCTCTGTCAGTACAGGCTTTGCAAACCAGATCATGCCTATCTTACGTATCTTATGCTACAACGGCAGCTTAATCACTTGAAAGGGACTACCGCCAAAGTTTAAGCCTCTTATATTTTCCGTGTGTGGCTTCGCCTTGTCCTATATCGCGAACGTGTTCATTTTCATGACTTTGTATGACTTCTGCTTATAGTCTGCACAGTTTTGTTACGTAATCTTATACATGCGGATGTTTGAAAGCCGCGTGCAAATCACAGACCGGTGTGCACATTGGAAAATTTTTAATGTTGCGAACAACCTTCCTTAGTAGGTGCTGCAATTTTAGGAATCAGGAGTCTGCCGCTAATTCCCAGGCGGGACAAGCATAAGTCATTACTGATCTTGATAAGTGCCTTATGGAGAGTTTTTCTTAATTCGCTTAGTGCGGGGTGGAGTCCAACTGGGTCCACTCGGCACGGCGGCCACTGATTGGCCTATTATAGTCTGCCCCGGGTGATTATGACGATGGAGATTTTTGTGGAATGAAGATTGGCAGGGGAAACTGAAGTACTCGGATAAAACCTGCCCCAGCGCCACTTTGTCCACCACAAATCCCACTTGGCCAGATCCGGAATCTAACACCGGACGCCGTGGTGGGAAGCCAGCTACTAACCGCTTGTGCTATGGCGCGGCCCTATAGAGGCTTAGTTTAATGTTGGCGCTTAAACACCCACTTTTTAATAAGGAGTAGATTCTAATAAAAGTTCTGGTCTTGGCTCCAATCATTTCGTGTATGTGCAGTCTCCATGTAATCTTTTATCGAAGATTACACCCAGATATTTTACATGACTGATAAAGGGGATATACCATTTATTCAAAAGAACAGCATTTTATGGAGCCAGCAGGTTCATTATTGTGCTTATAAGAGCCCTCCTCTTGTCCCTATCCTGAGCCAGATCAATCGATACCACCCCATTCTATCTCTCTAAGGTCCATTTTAATATTACCCACTCACTTACGTCTTGTTCTTCCTAGTGGTCTCTTTCTACCTGGCTTTCTCACCAATATTCTATATGCATTCCTCTTCTCCCCCATTCTTGCTACATGCCTTACCCATTTCACCTTCATTGACTTGATCATTCTGATTGAACTTGGTGAAGAGTAAAAGCTATGAAGCTACTCATTATGCAGTTTTCTCCAACCTCCTATCACTTCATCTCTCTTCGGTCCAGATATTCTCCTCAACACCCTGTTCTCAAACACTCTCAGTCTACTTGTATGTTCCTCCCTTAATGTCAGAGACGAAGATTCACACTCATATAGAACCACAGGCAAATTATAGTTTTGTATATTCTAATTTTTATGTTTCTAGACAGCAAAACGAGATGACAGTCCCTGGGCTTCAGAACTCCAAATCCGAGAGCGAAAAATTAAATGATTACTGCAGATGCAACATTGCAGTGAGTAAGTATGGTGACGTATTTGCGCTATGCAGGACACCCCCCTTCCATCGGTGACGTAACGGCATCGGAGTAACTGCCGCTGCTACGTAACAGGCCAGTCAGCAATCCGTTCCTGCGGTGACGTAACAGCACTTCCCACTGTGACGTAACAAGGGGACACCGCTGGTGACACGAGGCAACAGGGAACGGTATAAAAAGCCGGCTGAGCAGTATGTGAGGGGCGTGAAGAGAGTGTGTGGTTAGGAGTCGCCGAGTGCAGTTTCAATCTAGTAGTCGCCGAGTCGGGTTGTATCGAGTGCATGGCAGTGACTACGGCAGGAGAAGTAATTGTGATACTGCCGATGGCAGTAGTTAGGAAATTGTGAATTGTATAATTGTACGAGCGAGTGGAATATATTCGCTACATTCAATACGGTGTAAAGTTATTTGTCGCGTGTCACATACCCAACACGTGACATTATTTTGTCTTCTACACTCTTAAATATTCAGCATAACCGTAGAGTTCTTTTAGTGAACAGTCATAGATCTAATTCTATTTTCGTATTACGTGTCTATCTTTTCTTCTTATGAGTTGTTCTTTCAATACATACAAAATTCAATTTGGCTTCACGTATATCGGACCAAAACAACCCAAATTATATTCACCAGACAACATTTATTGTAAAATCTCCAATTACATGATTTCATCTCTCGGCTAGGACATTTACTACGCTGACCGTGGCTGTTCTTGATTTTCCTCATTCCTTCCAGATGAACACCGGAATTATATTTTTAAACAGGACACAGCCACTTCCGTACCCATTCTTTCTAATTCATTATTTATTAAGTATCTTATCATGCGACGTTGTTTAATCTAAGTTACTGTCAGCGTCGTTAAATGTTTATAAAGAATAAATAAACTAAAATAATATTTCGTCTTAACCTTGCCCGTAAATTCTGAGGTGAAGCATTCGGACGGAATCATGACCTTCTAATTATGCGTTCAAACACGAACTCTCAGCAGATAATGCAAAAAAAAAAAGTGTTTGAGGCTTTCAGGTTTTGTTGGGTGTTTCTGAGGAACTCGCAGTCATGTAGTTCAGGATGCACCTGTTCAGAACTGGAATGTCTGGGCCCTTGATAAGTCTTCACTGCAGAGGAAACGTGGAGAGATGGACTTTCGGGTCAGCTTGTATTTCTAAGAGCTCTGCTTTTATTTTCAAAGCAAATTTGACAAATATCCAATAGTTAATGGAGTTACTCTAAAGAATGTAATATCTAATAGACTTAGTAATGACTGTGTGCATTATACTATGGAGGGGGAAGCTTCTAAACACTTGGGTTTCTGAGCGCAGTTACTGCGAGGTCTTTTAAGGTCTGTTAAGTGCGTTCTGCTCAAGGAACAAGACCGGTTTTACATGCAAATAAATGTCTTTTAGTCCTCCTGCCGCAGACAGAAGCAACAACGAGTAACTAATTGCGTAGTCCTGGGTTTGTTTTCTGTTTGTGTGTGGTCGAAATCTTAAGATGTCATACTGTCGACTGAGCCCAGAAGAACAAAGCACAAGACAAAGACTTTCTGGCAGGGCATGCATCATTACCGACAGTCCAAACCTTCTGCACCTTTCTTGCATCTATTCTGATGATTTACGGACACTTACGGTAGGGTCGACTTTTCCCTTGCGCCTAAGAGGTGTATAGGGCATGGAGGCAAGGATTCACGCATTCTTGCCTCTGCTAAATGATTAATGGGATCGTCATCTAGCCTACTAATTAGTTAGCAAGATTATTGCTTAATTATTAGCTAGCTGGTCAATCATTTATTAATTTAATTAAATAGGTAGTTCATTATTCTGCTTGCAGATTTATTAGTTATTTGGTTTGGTTTGGTAGTTAAAAGTAGTTTGTTAGTTAGTTGGTCGGTTAGTTTTTTACTGTTAGTGGGGTGGGACTAAGTCCCTTGTACTGCGGCCACTTCTGGCCTATTGTACCAGCCCCAGATGATAGGAGAGGGTGATTGTGGAGCAATTGGTGGAATGAAGATTGACAGGGGAACTGAAGTACTCGGAGAAAACCTTCCCTAGCGCCACTTTGTCCACCACAAATCCCACGTGGCCAGACCCCGAGATCGAACCCGGGCCGCCGCGGTGGGAAGCCAGCGACTAACCGCTTGAACTGTGGCGAGGCCTTTACGTAATAGTTACTAAAAGACAAGCCCGAAAGCTGTGCCAGACTCCAGTAAGACGTTTGGTCTAGAAATAAACGGAGAAGAAACGATGTATGTGTTCATGTCTCTTCACCACATTTGAAGACAAAATCATGAAGTACTGTCACGTGTCCGGGGTTCCGTGACGAATAATAAGGGATCCTGGTTTGAATAATTGGATTTATTGACACTTATACACTTACACAGTTCGGGATTACAGGCACTTATAGCGCTGTCGCCATTCTTCACACTTTCAGTTCACCGTTACAAACGCACTAGGATTCTCAGCCTTCACTAGTCGTATTCTGGCAACGGATTTATCACAATCTCACTGTCACTTCAACTCACATATGACGTCTTCTTGGCACAGTCTAATTCCTTTCTTGCCATGTCCTGCAGCTGCCAATTCCTAACATTCGACCCAGTTCTCTTCCGACTACTGTTCTGTACTCTACAGCTTCTGAACTCCCAAATCCAATTCTCTAATCTCATTTCCCTAGCTACAGACTTTCTTTTTATAATATCCGGTCGGACCACATAGAAAACACCGTCTTCTCTTGTTGAGTATTATTGTGTTACCTAGCAAAGCGTTGTAGCATGGTCCACATAGAATACAGCTCCTATTGTTGGGTGTCCGCTGAAAAGTGTGTACTGAGTCGCTGCCTAGCAATGGGTCGGTACGTCACAGTAAGTATGACAAATAATGTGACAGATTTTAAATGTTTTCGAACGAGAGTAAAAAATCAAAATTTTATTCTCTAAGATATTAAAGAGAATGTTAGATTTGGGAAATGTTTGTTATTATTTTTTTTAATTTGTTACTCCTTTCTGTGCTGAACTGAACTGATCATCACAGTATTCAGCAACTAATCGTATAAGCTTACTGACGTTACCTCCAACATCAATGTACACAGCGTTGAATGTTTTCTTTTTTTTTTTTAATTTGGACACCGCTACTGGAGAATTTTGTTCTTTAGGTTGATTCTTGTTTTTGCAGGAACTGGGAAGGCAGTGGGGATTGCACGACCTTCACATCCCAACTTCGAATACCGCCCAAAGAGCTTATCCCCCGTCAGGAACACAGGACCTTCGGGTTGGTCATTAAGAAGGTACTCGGTTTGAGCCCCTGTCGGATAACTTGATTTCACAACCCCTCTAAGAACGCTGCAAGTTATTACCTTAAAGAGAGCATGACCACTTTGTGCAACATCCTCCCTTAATCTTTATTCACATTGAGTATTGTACTTTATTTCATTAGATACTTTGTAACGCTAGCAGTTGATACAATATAGTTAAACAATATGTTCCGGAATCAAAATAATCGCCTACTTTCCTTGATACGACAACGACCGCACAGAAAACGAAGCGAGAACAGTTCTTCTAATGTTGCGTGTGTGTTCATTGCCGAGGTAGTATTTTTACTGAGCCATTGTCTGACAACTTTAGCCGGATGCACATAGAGAGACACAGACTGATGGAAGGGATTTATGAAGTAAGGTGCTGAGTTGGGCTCAGGTGCAATGATATACATACCAAGTTTCATGAGAATGGATTCAAGCATTATAAATTGATATGGGGGGATACGCAGGTACATAGGCGATATGGTGATCGTATAAGCCTACTCTCATTCTTTTCAAAATAAACAAAGTAGGCTAAAACAGAGGTCTATGCTGATGATGTGAATACCATATAGAAAAACACAGAAACTTTGATTCATGCTAGTAAGGAAGTTGATCTAGAAGTAAACACAGGTAAGACTAAGTATACTATGTTGCTGTCTCGTCACCAGAATGCGGGACAAAACTATGACATAAAGATAACCAACAGATTTTTTGAAAATGTGGCACAGTTCACATGTTTGGAAACGACAGTAACAATTCATTTTTCAGGTGGAAATTAAGAGGAGATTTAATTCGGGTACCATTCAGTCCAGAACCTTTTGTCTTCTCGTCTGTTGCCTAAGAACGTAAGAATTAGAGTATACAGAACTATAACTTTGCATGTGAATCTGTATGGGTGTGAAACTTTGTCTCTGATATTAAGGGAGGAACATAAACTGAGGGCTATTGAGAACAGGGAGCTGAGAATATTTGGACCGAATAGAGATGAAGCCACAGGAGTTTGGAGAAAAAATCATAATGAGAAGGTTCATAACTTAAACTCTTCGTAAAGTATAATTAGAATGATGAAGTCAAAGACGACGAGATGGGCAGGGCATGTAGCACGAATAGGGACGAAGATGAATACATACAGGATATTGGTGGAAAAGTAAGAAGAAAGGAGACTAGTAGGAGAACCAAGATGTAAGTGGGTGGGTAATATTAAAATGGATCTTAAATAAATAATGCGGGGTTGTATGGACTGTATTGATCTTGATCAGGATAGGGAACATTGGAGGGCTCTTGTGAGCACGGTAACGAACCTTCGGGTTCCATAAAGTTTTGGGAAGTTCTTAAGTAGCTACACAACTGGCGGCTTCTCAAAAAGGGCTCAGGTCCATGAAGTTAGTTAATTTAGGCTAAAAAGAAAATATTTATTGAAAAAGAGTTGTCTAGAAAGTTACTGATAGAACGTCACTGTCGAGCGATTCACCCTGCTTCGACTGCAGAACCAGATGCTGGCTGTCAAGCTTGATATTTTCGTTAATTTTCTCTACCAATAGTGGAATATATCGGGATAATGCCTTATAATGTGATGCTCCACAATATTCCCAACAGAAGGCCCACAGTAGTCTTCCATTCGACGCCATATACCACATGCAGTTGAGTAACTACGTGTATCTATAAATACATCGAAGAGTAAGAAGCTGTCAGTAAGACATTTGTGGCGGCGTTAAGTGGCTCAGTCTAGTAATTCTTCTGTGAGTCACGTGTTCTAATATCGAGATGATCACGTTAAGGGTCATTACAATCTGAACTTCAGAACTGACTTTCAGAAACCTCATTACAGACTGAGTTAAACCAACATTTTGTGAACTCTTTCTTCCCCTTTTGAATTCTCAGGCAATGAATTGCTCACCCCACATCAATTATTCGTATTTTTTTATGTAATGAGAGAGGAATAGAAACTTAAGGCGTCATCATGTTATTTACAGGGAGAAAAATTGTTCGAAACATGGTAATGAGTCATGATTTTAATAGCTGAGTAAACTAGAATAATAATGACAGAAGTGAGTAGCCTATTTGCATAAGCTGCAATAAAAAATTATCATGTCTTTTATGCCATAAAAATGTGCTGAATCGAATTAAAACACCGAAGTATACAGACACGTATTTGTGTGGGGAGGGCGACATCTAACGTTCCTCTTATTTTCCCCTCAAGTCTCTCCCTCTCTAAAGCTTTTTAGAACTACTGCAATTATTACTTGTAGTTGCTTCTATTAAAAAGGCCATCTTATCGTACATTTTCCATTGGATCTGGATGATGGGTTAATATGCCCCTTACATTGTGCACCAAATTATACCTTCCGTTGGTGGAAGATGCCATATAGCTAGCTTCGATGAGGATAGGGGAAGAGAGTGGGGGATTCACTTTTAATTTGGACCACTTTTATCTTAACACGGCATCTTGAACTCATCACGATGGCTGAGAACTCGTTTCTTTTATTTTTATTTTAGAATTTTAATCACTCTTGCTATATACATCAACAAGGGAGGAGCTATTATGTATTTCCCATCTGCACGCGAGTTTTCAGACTGCCTTAGTGATCTCCCTTCCCCTCCTCTGACTGCCACACACAGCTACCTGAGGGTCAGAATGACTATCCTTAGGCCAACGCGACACCAGAAAGCGTTCTTTGTCAAACTTGCGCTAAATCACCTCAAATTCCATGAATTGCATGGCAATTTCTTCATGTTCCAGTAACTTTGGGACTCACTGCCACGCAGCCACTGGGTCATATTTTGAAATATGTACATTAAATCCACATTATCACAGGTTGCTCCAACATTATGTGAACCTTATATTCGACAGGCAAATTTTGTTCTTCAGAAACAAGGCAATGGGTTCTTAGCTATGAAGCTGTACTTCTGGAAGAACTGCCACTATTTGAATTTTCCTGATTCATATCCGATTTATAAGATTTTTGTCTGTTTTTCTTAGGCAGTTTCTCTCGAATTTTTCAATGTAGAGGCACAGAATGTAATGTTCAGCAGCTCATCACATACCAAATCACGTGCATTGTAAGACTGTGTATGTAGGCATACGTAGGAGTTGCTCTGGTTCCCATGTCGTTTTGATATGTACATAAGTCTATTAAAAAAACTAAACTCTGTGGCATGAGTCCGCAAGAGAACTATACCGACCAAGCAGCCGCCGCTTGTCGGCGAAGTTAATGCCAACTTTAGCGGATACAGAGTGTCGCGTGGTCAGCGCAACAAATCCCAAGGTCATTTATTTCGGTTTTCTAGACAGGAGAAGCTGTTTCCTTGAAATAATTCCTCAATTATCCTCACGAGGCTGAGTGGACNGGCGTGGTCAGCGCAACAAATCCCAAGGTCATTTATTTCAGTTTTCTATACCGGAGAAGCTGTTTTCTTGAAATAGCTCCTCAATTATCCTCACGAGGCTGAGTGGACCCCGTTCACAGACTCACCACATCTCAGAAAATCTGGTAGTGCCGGGCATCGAACCCAGAACATCTGGATATGTAGCCAGGAACTCTTACCACTAGACCACAGAGGCCTACATAAGCCTACACTTACGGTATATATGTGTGATTGTGTGCGCCGATATTTTCAGTGGGATCATATTAGCTCAAAGCGACTGCGTTTTAATTTACAGCACTGCTGGAATGAGAATGCTCAGGTGTCCTGAACGGGATTTCGGTTGATTTGGTCGTCCGTCTGTAACGTGACTTCCGCGGTGATCCCCCTCCTTCCATCCCCACGGCGCTACAGCTCAGGGTGAGCTTTGGCCTCCTGAACAATCTGCCTCCATTCTTCTCTGTTCTTCAGCTTTCCTCCCAATCCTTTCGCTTTCATTTTACGGAGACCATCATGTACATCCTCCAACCATCTCAGCTCCTTCGCTGATGTCGATTTCTGTTCAGTCCATCCATCCGAGGCTGATTGTTTGGTTTACGAACAAGTAAGTTTTTACGGTGTGAGGATGGTAGCCTCATGCCCAACCCCCAACTTGGAGGCCCAGGGTATCCCTCTTCTTCTGGCTCCTACCCCTTGACTTGTTCGGCATGGGTGACCCTACCAGTAGCTACGCTACCGCCGGCAGAGCTCTCAGGGTCTCAGGAGCAGTCAAACCCCACCACCACGATAAAGTGGAGTCACCATCTGTGATGTCCGCGGTGATTAGAGCCAAGAATTTAGCCATTCCGTTTGACAAGCAGGGGAATTCTTCTTTCGCGCACTAGGCTCCCTCCTATTTTGCATGCTGCACCAAGAATAAAAGTCACTTTAGTAGCATGCATGGAAAGCCAAATAATGTGAACGCTACAGCTTCGTTCTTTATTGCCGTAAACTAGTTAAATCTACCGCCATGGACAGGTTTCGTTGGCTGGAATTCGTAGATGACAATTTTAGGACCCGACCCCAAATATTTTTTTTTGAAATCATGTTTCTAAATTTAAAATTACTACCACATTTTTACCTAAATTGAATCTAGTGATGGCTGTATTACAAAGCAACAACTTGCTGCTGAAGCGTTTGCTGACCACTTTCGATCTACTTCCAGTTCTTTCTTATCTGTTCCTTATTCCTGGCATTCCTGAGGCTACTCTTCGTGTCTTTACAAATCTTCATTCTATTTCTGACTATCATGTCAAGCGGGAAATTTGGCGTCTCAAGTCATCAAAGTCTGTCGGTTTGTACGAGTAGAACGTCCCAAGTCATATAGTGAAGAGCTGCACTGAGATATTTTCTTGTGCTCTAAAACATTTGTTTAATCTTAGTTTATTAAAAATGGCTCTCCCCTCGGCGCTTGTCTCTGTATTTGAGAAAGGTAATCTACCGACCTACTTAAATTTTAAATAGTATCTCTGAAGTTTCTGAAAATATTATTCACGATCACCTCTCCTTTTATTTTAAATTAAAAATTCTTTCGTCTCTGCATACGTTTGTTGAATTGAAATTAACTCTAACCAAATTTCATTATATAATGACGCTGCCACTTCTACTGTGTGCTATCAAGGGAAGGCTGGCTCCATTCATTTGAAACAAAGTTAAGAAAACTTCGTAGCCTGTAGTCCGCAAGAGAGGTATACAGACCGAGCTACCACCGCTTATCGGCGAAGTTTTTGCGGATAGACGGTGCCACGTGGTCAGCGCAACGGATCCCCACGGCCGTTAGTCTCAGTTCTCTAGACCGGAGCCGCTGTTTACTTGAAACAGCTCCTCAATATCCTCACGAGGCTGAGTGAACCCCGTTCCAGACCCACAGCTTCTCAGAAAATCTGGTAACGCCGGAAATCGAACCCGGGACCCCTGAATCTGTAGCTAGCAACTCTGGCCACTACACCACAGAGGCGGTCCAACAAAGTTAAGACTTTGGTAAAATTCAGTGAAATTTATTAATGGACCCTCTTTTGTCTGTATATTACGGAAGTTCTCTCGTCCACTTTATGTTTTTGCTGGTGCCCCGCATTTCTCTATCCTGGGCCTCCTTTTCCTTCATTTTTCTTACAATATATAGGCCTGTGTCAGAATTCGTCACTACAGTTTTTTTAATTATTTCCTGAAGATCATAATATCTATCTAGATTCAACGGAAAGATTTCAAATGTTTACAAATGGATGTTAATGCTGTACAAATGTTCTTCGAAAACTACAAGGAACTCAGCATTCAGAAAGTAATTTTCTTTCTTTTACTTGTAAGCCTAATAACATTTATTTTAATTACTATATTGGTGATGTTCTAGTTTTACATAAAAGATCTCACTGTTATGTTTTGTTTTTTTATTGCTAGTGGGGTGGGACTAAGTCCCTTGTACTGCGGCCACTTCAGGCCTATTGTACCAGCCCCAGATGATAGGTGAGGGTGATTGTGGAGCAATTGGTGGAATGAAGATTGGCAGGGGAAACCGAAGTACTCGGAGAAAACCTGCCCCCAGGGACCACTTTGTCAACCACAAATCCCACGTGGCCAGACCCGAGATCGAACCCGGGCCGCCGCGGTGGGAAGGCAGCGACTAACCGCTTGAGCTATAGCGCGGCTTTCAGTGTTATGTTGGACAGTGAACTATATTTTCGTAATATATTTATTGCATATCTCCTCAGGCACTGAAGCTTCTAGGGCCCATTCGTTTCGTAACATATATAATAGCTCATCTTTGGATAGTTTTAAGGCTTAATATATAGCTACAATTAGGCCAGAGCCTGAGTACGACTCGGTTGACTGGAATAATCTTGCATTGACAAATTCAATTAAACTTGAAAATATGCAAAAGAAATTAGTTAGTTTATCTTATAGTCGATTTCATCATTTTGATCTTTCTCTCAAATAGCGATTTAATTTTATTATCTTTAGATTTTAGAATATATTTTCCACACAACGGCTTCTTGTAGGTTTATTATTGTTGTTGTTATTGTGACGTGTAAGGAGTTATGCTTGACTTATAGACGGGTTCAGGATTAGATGATTGAATGACACCTTATACACACCACTTGAAACTACGGGCAATACAGCGCTATCGCTGATCTGCATACTATACAGTTCACCATTACATACGCACTAGGGTTCTCAGTCTTCACTAGTCGTATCCTGGCAAAAGATTTATAACAGTCTCAGTGGCATTTCAAATCACACATGAAGTCTTCTTTTCACAGCGTAATTCCTTCCTTGCCATTATTCTGCAACTGACAACTCAATTCAGTTCCTCTGCTCCCGAGCTCATATCCTGACAGGCTGGCGTCTCGAAACTCGCTAACTCTTATCATATGAATTCTTCTTTATAACCACTTAGCACGGACCACACAGAAATGACGGTCTCTCTATTACTTTGGAGGCGTTTTTACAGCGCCGTTACATAGCAAAGGAAGTTACTCGATTGTTACTTGCGTATTCGTTTCCGCGGGACTATATTTACCGAATCTTCGCATAAAAATGAACGTCTATTCTGACGTCACTATTCCGGCTTTCGTGGGTCATGTCACAGTATTGTCGTTAGCGTTTTAAGGGGAACATGAACTTGTCACTGTATCACTCTGGTAGTCTTCGTGTACAGGTACACACGAAATTAATTCGGAAATTTTAATTGTTTCCTGTAAACAGTAATGTAAGGTCCTCCTCGAGTATTGCCGACGTGCGAGTATCATGGTCGGCAGCGTAAGCTTATGGTAGAGTAATCCATGCCAGACCGGTTAAACGGTAAGGAGCGGACATAGTTCCTAGTCCTCCTGGGCGGAGGTTGGGAATTGGGTTAACGACCACACCCTGGAAAATTTTGCTGTTATGAAACCGTGGAGGAGGCTAAGACCCACACAGTGTTATAGCACCGGTAAGAAAGTACGAGTAATGCAAAATATGTTCCTTCGGCCATGAGTATCAAAGTTTGCTAATAACATTTTTCAGTTGTTTTTGTGTGTTTACGGGAATGTGGTTCTCTTGGAAGACACGTTTCCTTTGTATAATCGAGTTAAATTATTCTTCTCCTTTAATTTATTTTATTAGTTCAGTCGCCATAGTGACGGGCAATGGGCTTAACGGCCGGGGTTCAAATGCTAGCAGAGGCAAGATTATTCTCTTCTCCCCAGCGTCCAGACCTGCTCTGGGGCCCACCCAGACTCTTATCTAGTGGGCACCGCTGGTCCTTTCCTCGGGGATAAAGCGGCCGAGGCGTGAAGCTGACCACTCAGCTCGATCTTGTGCCGAGGTCAAGAATGGTGCAGCTATATATCCACTCTTCCATTTGTCTTCATGGTATAGTTCTTAATTAATTAAGCACAGGGACAACTTTACATTATTTCTTATGTATTTTAATATGTACCTGTAATAAGCCAATGCTCTTGGTAAGAACTCAAATAAATTGAAATAAGCGATTTGTTATTATTATTATTATTATTATTATTATTATTATTATTATTATTATTATTATTATTACTATTTACAGAAATAGGATGGGGTAGTATTAAGTGGATCGATCTGGCTCAGGATAGGGATTAGTGAAGGACTCCTGTGAACTTTCGGGTTCCACAAATTGCTGGTAAGTTCTTGAGTGGCTACGCAATTAGCGGCTCCTCAAGAAGGCTCAGTTCCATGAGGTTAGTTACTTAGGTTATTATTATTGTTGTTATGGTACTGTGAGAGTAAGCTCCTTTCACTTAGGTCATGTGTGGCCCATTGTACGAACCTACTGATGATAAGTGACAGAAATAGAGCATTTGGGGGAATGGCAATCGACAAAACAAAGAATTACTTAGAGAAAACCTAAGGCCGCGCCATAGCTCAAGCGGTTAGTCGCTGGCTTCCCACCGCGGCGGCCTGGGTTCGATCCAGGGTCTGGTCAAGTGGGATTTGTGGTGGACAAAGTGGCGCTGGGGCAGGTTTTCTCCGAGTACTTCGGTTTCCTCTGACAATCTTCATTCCACCCATTGCTCCACAATCACCTTCACCTATCATCTGGGGCTGGTACAAGGGGCCACAAGTGGCCGCAGTATAAGGGAGTTAGTCCCACCCCACTAGCAATTTAAAAAAATAATTAATTAATTCTTAGAGAAAACCTACCATAGTACCACTCTGCCTATCACAATTCCCACATAAACTGATCTTGGTCTGAACCTGGGACATCTTAGTGAGTAGTTGGCGAAATCGCGTTCAGAGTCGCTTTACCACTATATCGACGAACGAAATTTTCTCCATACGGGTATATTGCTATAGTGACACAATTTCGCCCGTTATTTTCTCTCTTTACTGATGTGCAGTAATGTAATAGTGATACAAATGATTTGGGCGATAATTAGAAATGAGTATTTTTTGTTTTGCTTTTGTTTATTGTAAAAAATAATTGTAAATACAAAAAAGGCCTAGGCAATGCCCGTCCGGCCCTCTGTAGGGAGTATTTCTGTCCACCCTTCCTAGCATAAGGCGCTATCTTTCATGTAAATATGAAACTACCGAAGAACAGAGACCTCTAGTGGAGAATTATACATTTACTCTACGTTCCATGGAATCGCCAAGTGGCATCTGTGCTGGTCTCTGCATTTTATACTCTTACTGCTCTTACTGCACGTGGTATAGCGTGTAAGATGGCTACGGCGTGATTAAATGTTGCTGTCATTTTAACGATTATTTTACATTTTGTGACTTAACTTGTGCGTAAATGTAGAGAAAAATGACGCCCAAAAAGAAGGTGAAATGTTCTATCTTGTACTGTTTCAATATTAATACCCTTATGAAGTTTATGCCACAGACTAACTTGTTTATACACCTCAGCAGTGACCAACAACAGAACATGTAAACACAAACACACTTGTTTTAGTATTTTAACTCCATGAAAAACGGATCATTTAAGTGGAAGTTTGTGATATTAAACAAGTGTATGTCTGATACGGTATTTCTATAAAAATAATTAGCTCTACGAGCTACGGAAAGCCCACTAATCACATAATCTAAAGGCCAGTTATCCTGATTATACTATTATTTCTTCATTTCCTGCAGGAGAATTATGTAACAACAGTTTTTGTTTGATTCAGAATCCACAGAAATCCGAAATTTGTGCTGTTTCAATTACTAGAAGAGTGAACGATGAAGAATAGAACCTGTGCAGTATACGTTATTTTTGTGTTCCTCGTTGCTTGAATATTCTTTACCAGAAAGTGTATACATGATACTGGACACATAAAATGATATATGCGTACATTCTTATCATAGCTGGAGGCAATTATAAAATATAGCACAGTATGCAGTAGTGTAGTTGGTTGAGGCACTATGCTACAAGCTGGAAGGTTGCAGGTTTGATTCCTGATGAGGTCATTGGAATTTTCAATTGGCCTAATCCTTCCAGCAGCACTGGCCCTGGGGTCGACTCAGTCTCTAACAGAAATGAGTACCAGGAATCTTCCTGGGGATAGAGCTGGCACATAAGGCTGACAACCTTACTGCCACTGGTGAATCGATTGTCTAGAAAATGTGAGAGCCTTGATGTCTCACAACACTGTGGGTCTTCACAGCTTGTTACAGAGATATAGCTTTAGTATTGAATATCGACAGTGATATTTGATATGTGTTTAAGTTTGTATAATGATGATTTCCATACTGCATAGGCTAAATAATGTTGAATGGCAGAATGACTGTGCATGATAAATTGAAATGATGTGGAAGGAAGCATCATTACTTGAAAAGTATGGTAGGAAGATGTAGGAAGATGTCACCTCTGTCTTTGGTGTTGAAGAATATGTCAAGCACAAAACCAACAGAAGCAGCAGGTAGCTAAACACCTGCATGCCACCTGTTTCTGCTGGTTTCATGCAGAAGACTGTACTCTTCATATTCACCACCATACCTAAAATACAGGGGGTGTCATTACTTGTTTTAAAGCACTATTCCATAATTTGCCTCATAGGGCTAAGGAAAACTATGAACTACGTGGATTAAATAATCTGGCCTCTAAGCTGATAATACTGGATTGTGGGAGGTTCCAAATATGCATTAGGTGTGCTAATCAGTACATCATGGCATTCTGTATGCTCGCTCAAGTTATTGATATGAGTTCACATTTTGTTCAAGATATTTTTGTCATCTCCATACTAGGAGTTATCAAATTGCATATGTTAGATCCTTATAACACATTTATTTTCATTGTTCGTAATCAGAATATGTAAAACTCATTGCATGTTTCAATTTCATTTTGTAGTTTGTGGTCTGTTCAAAGTATTTCATTTGGTAGAAAAGTGTGAAATGTTGTGATTAGCATGACTAGTGATTTGAAACTGACTCAACCACTCCACATGTACATTAGTAAAGACTCTCTTTGTGACTGGATGTCACAAACAGCTTCTCCCAAATATGTTGTGAGCAGTACTATGTATATATCCTTGATCTTTCATCGTACTTTGACAAATATTATTGGACATCATTGAAATATGGTGTATTTTATAACCACAAAAAGTAATAATTATATGATCTCAGTCATTCCTAATTTTTCCTTCTGGCTCCTAATTTTTCACTGTAATACCAAACTGGAAAATCAAATGAGGTCTCTTCCATCTAATTGCTTGTTCACTAGCTTTCTAGCAAAAAGTAAGATTTAATTCCAATGCCGTAACATTCAGTGAGACTGCTGTTTCTGTGACAATGGGTGAAAAATTAATTAAGTCTGAAGTAAAATGGACTGCTGTACATTTATATCATAAGCAAATGAAAGACGCTTTTGAGTTATAGAATCAGTATTTTGAGTGTCATCTTCTGTTCCAGCAAGCTAACGTGACCAGTTCAGAGTCAACATCATCAAGCAACAGTTCATCCTCTTCTTCCAGTTCTTCTTCATCATCTGGGACTGAATCTAGTTCATCAGATTCTGAGAATTCATCCACATCACAAGCAAGTGCAGCGAAGAGTGGGCATGGATCCACAGATTCAGACTCTCGTAACAAAGTGTCAAAGAAGAAAGCAGTTTCTGCCAAAACAAAGAACAACACAGGCAACACCACAAATGATACAGAGACAGCAAAAAGTAAAGAAAAAGTGCAGTTATCTAATAAATCACGATCATCAAAATCAAATCCAATTTATTCATCTGAGTCTGAAGAATCTCAGCCGAAACCAAACACTAAACGCAAGCCCCCGGCAAAACCAAAAGCATCTGCTACAGTAACACCAGTCACAAAACAGACAAAACAGACTGCAAAAAGTAGTAGTACAACTGGATCAAAACAAACTGCTGTAAAAGGTTCTGGTAATTCTAATACTGGGACCAACAAGAAATCGACTACAGCGGACAAAGATGCAACTCCTAAGGCTTCAGCAACATCCAACAAGCAACAGTCTGACTCCAGTGCACAAAAAAAGTTGAAGATGAAGAGTATTTTTAGCCCCGAGAATAGCAGTGAAAGTGATGACCAGACAACATCTCCGCCAAAGCTGAGTCCCATGAAAAATACTGCCACAAAAAGTGCGAGTGCTCCGAAACCGAAGGCAAAGGCAACAGTGAAACCTGAAATAGTGCCAACCCCACCCAGCAAATCAGGTGCCAGCTCTGCTTCCTCTACCTCTGCTTCATCAGGATCGTCTGGTAAGACTGTTAACAGCACCCTTGTGAGAGTCCATGATTTCTTTCTGTCTTCATTT
Source organism: Cryptotermes secundus (assembly GCF_002891405.2). Taxonomy (NCBI): domain Eukaryota; kingdom Metazoa; phylum Arthropoda; class Insecta; order Blattodea; family Kalotermitidae; genus Cryptotermes; species Cryptotermes secundus. Next base: position 3,734,691 of record NW_019741981.1, read on the forward strand.
GTGGGGTAAAAATTTAAGCTGAATGGCAGAATTAACTTCGCACTTCTAAAGTACATACACATATTGCAACAATTTCTTAGCCACTGGCCATATAAACCTCTATTATATATCATCTAGGCTTGGTAGATGGCATTATATACAAAGACAAAAATAACACAGTCTAATGTGACTATTTAAGTTTTATCAGCACGGTAGGCCACGAATAAACACGGAAATATTAAGAATCTCCTTTCGCAAGATAGACAGGCAGCACAGGATCAGCCACCTCCAAGAATAACAATAGGAGAATTGACAGGAACCTGTATGGTTCAGAAAATTTTAGGCTTGAACTAGAAAATTTTTTAAAAAGTTTTAACACCAGGAAGGCTGCTGTGAATGTGAAAGGTTGAACACTGTGAACACTGTGCATTTCAGACATTATATGTGTATATAATTAACATCTATTGTAATAGTAGTTTCCGAAAAAGTATTGATGTAAGGGTGGCGAGTCCTCAAATGATGAAACTTAAAACTTAAATAGTCACATTAGACTGTGTTATTTTTGTCTTTGTAATTATTAATGTGACGGACCAGAATGAAACAAATCAAAGGCATTATATACATCTGTATGTAAGAGATAAATGTGTGTCTGTCCATCCCACCCAATTTTTTCGAAACAGTGCAGTATAAAAAAATCAGTAAATAGAAACAAATTTCCAATTTGAGAAATAATCATAGGAAAATTGTTAATTTTCCTTTTGTTTACATGGGTACAAGTCAAAATCAGTTTCTTTATCCCCCCCCCCAATAAGAAAAACATTTGGACTATGACAGCAACTTCATATATTTTACAGTAACCATTTCAATGAAATATACTCCGAAGATCACAAAGTGACATGCATGTATTTCCAAGAGCCTAGAGACAAATGTAAGTGATCACCAAGCACAACAAAAATTGTTCATGGAACTGCAGTGCAGACATCCATGCCACGCTGTTTCTCCTCACCTGGCACATTGCATAAAAGTGGTGAATACAGGAACTGTTCCTTCCGAGAGACAGACTAAGGAAAGTTATTGATTTTTTTCTACTTCAGAAGTTAGGCAAATGATGTCCAAAACACAACCCTGATTCTACTGCATGGTGCAGTGCAGAAGAAAATATTAAATACAAGAAACTTTGCACTTGGTGACATGTCTTCAGAAAAATGATTTTTTTCTGTATCAGTAAAGAGGCGCAGAGTGCAAACAAACTAATATGACATGTACAGTATATGAAGTACCAGATGGGGCTTGGAGGTCGAAAATACAAAGCAGTTTTAATATTGACTAACATTCAGTCAGCATTCACTGTTACACCTATGCTCATTGTTGCATTCTGAACCTTTCTTAATACTTATATTAAAACTTGGGAAGGGGAGTTGGGGGTGGGTATTGATACCATTGTTAAGCATTCAGTTACTGTCTCAGTTTGCTGTCGGATATGATTAGTGCTACAGTTTGGTGTATTTTAATTTTTACGTGAAGTTTCAAACCCCAGATACTATAGGTAATTGCCACATTACAGTATCTTAGAAATGATCCCATTAGGATACAGCACTAAAATGAAATCAAGGATGTGTCTGACGCTTGATAGCGTCTTTTTTTCCTGATTACTGAATCAGATCAAAGGTGTGCCTTACTATTGACATAGTCTTAGAATTGAGGATGTCAACTGCCCAAATTCCCTAGTTCTGATAGTTCAGTACACCACTCATGTGAAAAATGGCCATAAACTGAAAAGAGTGTTGGTGAGGTACCTTGTGTTTTCATCAAACTGTTTCAACATAAACATGACAGATTGGACTCACTTAGGTTTATTATGTGGTTATATGTTAGTTAATTAGTTAGTTAGTTAGTTAGTTAGATGGTAAATGTTACTTCTAGTATGCACAAAGTTTGAGTTCTTAATGAAAAACAATATATGAACCATGTTCGTTTGGAATCCTTAGTTAAGTGTCTATTGGCCTGTTTGATGGACTTTTTGAGGGCTGTGTGGGAATGGTGGATGCATTGAACATTGTCTTGAGACATGTTTGGGCTTCCAAGAGAATGTCCCTTTTCATAAAACTTTCTGTATCACTTATTAGTGTTATTACATGGGAGCATTCCTTCTGTATGTTTATCAAAGTTCCTTTGCGCACTAATGAGCAACTTCAGTTCCATGTGACAGAGCACACATGCTTTGCCTTAAATTGATGACTCCATGACAGATTTTTGTGAAAAGGATAAACGTATTATGTCTGTAGTATAAATAAGATATTAATAAATAACATTTTGACATTTTTTCTCAGACATTTTCTATAGGAGAACAAATTAAGAAAAACCCTTTCTCTACTTTATTTTGGACATTGTGTCTCAGTTGGTCTCTCCATTCAGTCTTTGGTCTCCCCAGTAGACATTTGTTCATTATCTGATATGTTGGTGTTCTCTGCACAGTCATGTTGTTGTCCATGCATGATGTACCCATGCCGTTGTATCCTTAATGTTACCAGCTTTCCTTTTTGTGTTTCTCCCTTCAGATCTGTTCTAGGAATGGTTGTCATTCTGTATTTTGAGATGAGCACCATGTGTACATTACTAACTAAAGACAGTAAATAGGATGGAATGATTTCACTGATTGTCTTGAAAAGATCCTGACGATGGTGTATACTGTACTTCTTTTGGCTTATTTTGGACTTCACCCATCGTCTGGTATGTAAAAGACAAAAGACCACGACGTTTCGGAGACTGGATCTATCTCCGTCTTCAGGTGGGTAGGGAAGGATAAACCTACTCAGTTGGGCCCGTTAGAAAGAGCTAGTCTCAGTCACTGGACCAGTGGGCCCGTTAGAAAGAGCTAGTCTCAGTCACTGGACCAGTGGGCCCGTTAGAAAGAGCTAGTCTCAGTCACTGGACCAGTGGGCCCGTTAGAAAGAGCTAGTCTCAGTCACTGGACCAGTGGGCCCGTTAGAAAGAGCTAGTCTCAGTCACTGGACCAGTGGGCCCGTTAGAAAGAGCTAGTCTCAGTCACTGGACCAGTGGGCCCGTTAGAAAGAGCTAGTCTCAGTCACTGGACCAGTGGGCCCGTTAGAAAGAGCTAGTCTCAGTCACTGGACCAGTGGGCCCGTTAGAAAGAGCTAGTCTCAGTCACTGGACCAGTGGGCCCGTTAGAAAGAGCTAGTCTCAGTCACTGGACCAGTGGGCCCGTTAGAAAGAGCTAGTCTCAGTCACTGGACCAGTGGGCCCGTTAGAAAGAGCTAGTCTCAGTCACTGGACCAGTGGGCCCGTTAGAAAGAGCTAGTCTCAGTCACTGGACCAGTGGGCCCGTTAGAAAGAGCTAGTCTCAGTCACTGGACCAGTGGGCCCGTTAGAAAGAGCTAGTCTCAGTCACTGGACCAGTGGGCCCGTTAGAAAGAGCTAGTCTCAGTCACTGGACCAGTGGGCCCGTTAGAAAGAGCTAGTCTCAGTCACTGGACCAGTGGGCCCGTTAGAAAGAGCTAGTCTCAGTCACTGGACCAGTGGGCCCGTTAGAAAGAGCTAGTCTCAGTCACTGGACCAGTGGGCCCGTTAGAAAGAGCTAGTCTCAGTCACTGGACCAGTGGGCCCGTTAGAAAGAGCTAGTCTCAGTCACTGGACCAGTGGGCCCGTTAGAAAGAGCTAGTCTCAGTCACTGGACCAGTGGGCCCGTTAGAAAGAGCTAGTCTCAGTCACTGGACCAGTGGGCCCGTTAGAAAGAGCTAGTCTCAGTCACTGGACCAGTGGGCCCGTTAGAAAGAGCTAGTCTCAGTCACTGGACCAGTGGGCCCGTTAGAAAGAGCTAGTCTCAGTCACTGGACCAGTGGGCCCGTTAGAAAGAGCTAGTCTCAGTCACTGGACCAGTGGGCCCGTTAGAAAGAGCTAGTCTCAGTCACTGGACCAGTGGGCCCGTTAGAAAGAGCTAGTCTCAGTCACTGGACCAGTGGGCCCGTTAGAAAGAGCTAGTCTCAGTCACTGGACCAGTGGGCCCGTTAGAAAGAGCTAGTCTCAGTCACTGGACCAGTGGGCCCGTTAGAAAGAGCTAGTCTCAATCACTGGTCCAGTGATTGAGACTAGCTCTTTCTAACGGGCCCAACTGAGTAGGTTTATCCTTCCCTACCCACCTGAAGACGGAGATAGATCCAGTCTCCGAAACGTCATTTTCTTTTTGTTTTACATACGAGACGATGGGTGAAGTCCAAAATAAGCCAGAAGAAGTTCACTGATTGTGTTTGTGTTTGTGTTTCTAGCAGACAGCAGTTCAGATACGGATTCTTCAGCAGATTCATCTGCTACAACAAAGCCAACTCACAAGAAGACTGCAGCCATCAAGAAATCAGCTGCTCCTCCTGGTGTTCGATCAAGGGTGGAGACCCCACCGCAGTCTAAAGCTCCTTCGTCAGCTGTTGAGTCTGGTCCTATGTCTGAAAGTGATGGTGAGGGGTCAAAGAATGCTGTGATAACACGGAAGCTTACCCGGTCATCCAGTGCACGCAGGAGCAAGCATCTTGTGGGCAAAACGAGTGATACTGAATCTGAAAGTGGTACGTGTTTCACTTTACTAGAAAACTTAAACATTGTTATCCTGAATCCAGCTAGAATTTCAGGTAACATACTGCGCTACATGGTAATCCATCCAACACATCTCTTCCAGCAGCGTTTTTTAATCAATCTTTTCCACATGAATGCATTGAAGAGAAATGTTAAGGGAATATTAGTTCTCCTTACATTTGCACTATATAATACTGTCACAAATGATGTCACTGCTACTCAGATATATTCAGTCATGGCTCTGCCGTGGCCCTCTGCCTTATGGCATGGTCCTATACGGTGCTAGGCTGTGAGACAACTGCAGTTACCTGCTCCCTGGGGCTGAGGCATATTTTAGTCTCATGCACGTATCTCCTGAGTAGGCATGTCCTCACACTGCCAAGCACCTATGGTGCTGGTCGAGTGTGTGACAGCTCTGATGTAGTGATGGAGAAGGGGTATGTCTCTCAGACCAAAGCTAGAGGGATCAAGAGAGGATTTGTCTGTGTGGAGAGTGGACTGGTGCCTGGCATCAGACGAGCTCAGGGAGGGACGCACACTGTTTGGGTGGTTCCCTAGTTGATCCTGCCAGTAGTCATATGCTTGTCTCAAAGGTTAAGTCATGCATGTCCGCCACACCATAGCTCAGGCAGTTAGTTGCTGGCTTCCTACCACGGTGGCCTGGGTTTGAGCCTGGGTCTGGTAATGTGGGATTTGTGGTGGACAATGTGGCTCTGGGGAAGGTTTCCTCAGAGTACTTCGGTTCCCCCGCCAATCTCATTCCATCAGTTTCTCCAGTCACCATCATCTGTCATTTGGGACTTGTACAGTAGGTCAGTAGAGGCCGCAGTACCAAGTGGACTCACTCTCACCCTACTAATAATAATAAAATAATAATAAAAGTAATACTCAATCATATCCTCCATTTTCTTTGCAATGAGTTTAACATACGGTTATCAAATAGGGGATCTGTTGTCATCAGCTACAGATCACTCTAACTATTTTTGCAGTTATTGTATCGTGGATTGGAACTACTGCCTGCAAATTAATTCCTTATTTACTTAATCACACATAGTCAGAACTTGTAATGTTGCATGAAGCATGACTACAATTTAAGTTCTGTATTCTGTTTTTACATGTCATCTAGGTGGGAAATATTTGAACTATTAAGAGTTCATGGATTCTAGAAAGATTAATCTGTAAGAAAAGGATGTCCATTCCTCACAGCTAATTAACTCCATGGATTAGAGTCATCCTTGAATAGTTGACAGTCACTCAGCAGGTCATGAAATTCTCATCTTTTATAGAACATGAAGCTTCGTTACTGTGTTCAGAAGAGTTCACTGCTGGATCTTATCTTGAGCCAGCTGAGTTTCTTCCATCTCACACCTAAGATCCATTTTCTTCCATCACTGCCTCTGTCTCCCAAGTGATCAGGTCCATTCAGGCTTTCTGATCAGAGTTTTGTATGCGTTTTGCATGTCCGCCATATGACTTGCACGCATTCCACATATCTCATCTTCCTTGATCTGATCATCCTAACACTATTTGGTGATGTATAAATTAAGAATATTCTCATTGCATAATTATCTCCATCCTCCTGTTATTGTCTCTCTGTCTGTTGTTCAGGCATTCTCCTTAACACTTTTTTCTCAAAATCCCAGACATTTAATTTTAAAAAAGTATGGATATTTCTTGAGCACCAAGATCCATTACTGGGATGTTGTGCTCACAGCAGCAGCAGTTTGCCCAGGATATTGCATTAATTTCAGATTTGATAGATTATGTCTTTGATATGCAGTGTCTGGTTGTTAGATAGTCAGTTAGGAATATTTGGCACTTTAGAGGAAAATGTTGAAATAGATTTCAATTAAAATTATTGCTGAAGGACTATACCAAAAATTACAGGTAGATTTCGTATTTCATCATGTTAGTACTAAAACCCCTGTTTTACATGAATCTTAAAGTTAACTTTATCCCCTCCCCCCATATTAGCTCTTTCTATAAAGTGTTGGCTTATGCTGTAATATGTAGATCTCAAGACCTCTGACTTATTTTACAAATTTTTTTGAATGGTGTACATTTAACACATCAAAAGGAAAATGTTTGATGTCTCTGCCCCATTTTATTTTATTTATTAGCTTTACAGCAATAGATAATATTGAACAAAATTAGTAATATATGGAAAATCATAAAGGACACGTTTGAAGATTGAGATTTGCAAAGAATATGTAGACTGTGGTCTTCTGATTTGTGACAGTATATAGAAAAGTTTCTACTATGATGATGAAGGCAGCAGATTCCTGCAAAACTTTAATAACCACATACGGTGTAAGTAAAGCTATCCCTGTAACAGTCTGTGGAGGCCCATAGGGTTGTGAGATGTTGAGGTTCCCACATTTTCTAGACAGTCATAGATGGCGGCAAGGTTGTCAGCCTTATGCGCCCGCTGCCCTTTACCCCCAAGAATATTCCTGGTACTCATTTATGTTAGAGGCTGAGTCGACCCCAGGGCCATAGTGCTGCTGGAAGGATTAGGTAAATTGAAAAAATCCGCCTCATCGGGATTTGATCCTGTGACCTTCCAGCTTGTAGCATTGTGCCTCAACCAACTACACTGCTGCATGCCCCCCCCCCACCTGTGGCGTAAGCCTCAGTTAATGTTCCTTGTGTTATGATATTCCCTTATATAATGTCCAGTTTCACTGATCTGAAGTCAGTAATATGTATGTTAAATTATTTCCATTTAAGTTCTTCCTCAGTTTAATATTAAAATCCATTAATTGCAAAATAAACCTGATTTAGGAGTTTCACTGTATTAGACTGCATAACATTATAACACAGAAGACTACAGTCAAAATTCTTTTGTAAATTGTAGAAGTCTCAGGGGTTATGTCTTTCCACTGTGATTTAGCAACTGCACTATGATCTGTGATAGGTAATGGTGTCAGGAGACAACTTCATTCTCTTTCCACAGAGAGCAAGACCAGTGCTAGTGCTGCAAGCAAGTCTCCTGTAAAGAAAGCTGCTGGACCAAAAGGTCCATGTCCAAGGAAAACTAAGGGTCGTGGTGGAGCTGCTAACAGTGATACCTCACAGACACCTACTGTGGAAGAACGTCGCTGCCCTCTGGATGGGTGCGACTCATTAGGGCACCTTGGAGGGCGAGCTGAGAAACATTTCACCATTGAAGCTTGTCCTAAGTACCACAACAAAACAGCACAAGAATGTAAGGTAAGTGGATACACTTTGGATTCTGAGCATCATCAATACGAATACCTTGGTCTGTTCCAGTTCACAAGGATTAAAACTGTTCCTTCCAGCTTTTCATTTGTCATCCAAGTCATTTTATACCCTTTAGGTTATATTGATGGTGTACGCGGTAGCATAGTTGGTTGAGGGGCTATGCTATAAGCTGGAAGGTCGCGGGGCTCAAGTCCCGATGAGGTCATTGGATTTTTTCAGTTGACCTAATCCTTCCAACCACACTAGGCCTTGGTGTTCACTCAGCCTCTAACAGAAATGAGTACCAGGAATTAATGAAATAATTTTCCCGGGGAGTAAAGCACGGCTGGCGCATAAGCGTGACAACCCTACCGCCATCTTTGAGCCGATTATCTAGATCAGGGTCTCCAAACTTTTCAAAAGGCAGGCCACATTAGGTAATTCAGCACTTTCAATGGGCCGGATAAAATGAGAAATTAATAACTCTAGGTATATGAGTTTTATTGAAAGCACAGAATTTCATAAACTAAATACAAATAGTTACTATAGGATTCTGACGATGGTGTATAACACACTGATATATTGTGTTTTTGGACTTTATCTTAAATACAAAGTACGTGAGAATAAATTATCACATATTAATGACAACAGACAGTAGCAGCAAATGCTCATATTTTCATCACAAATTTTAATGAAACAATTAATGTGAATGATGGAACTCTTTTTGCATTCTTAAAATCTGATTAAATTGAGGTTCAAATTTTGAAACGCTAATCACAAGTAGCGGCTTTAAATATTCATCGGGTAAATTTGCCCTGTATTTCGACTTGATGTACTTCATCTGGGAAAAGTTTGTTCACACAGATATGTTGTCCCAAAAATGAGATAAATTTACAAGCCGGCTGTCTTAGAATGGACTAAAGTTCCGGTAGCCTTATCGACATTCCTCGCTACCAATTCTCGGAACAGTTAGAGCAAACCCGGGCATAAGTTGCCTTTAATACAAAAATGGTAATAAGTACGACACCGGCGGTGATGATGTGTTACAATTACACTGCACCACTGCAAGAAGTCTTGTGCACAAGATGCCTAGTAACGAACTGCTCGCGCTACCTACATTGCCACGAAGTGACACTGCCGATCGAGGCCGAACAAGTACGAAGAAATACTGCGCAGTATACGGTCCAGAATTAGTAAAATTGTGAATAATATTAACATAATATGGAATATCAATATATTTTAAACACAATCTTAATTAATTAATTTGAAATCTATGAACAAGTATTTTTTTACCAGTACTCGTTGGAAAATTAGTTCAATTGGCGCATTTCTGCACAATTCTTTCGCGGGCCGTAGTTTGGAGACCCTTGGTCTAGGTAATGTGGGAGTCTCAACGTCTCAACCCTATGGGCCTTCACGGCCTGGTATAGGGATGGATTTACTTTACTTTTTTTGGGGGGGGGGTTATATTTGATAAAGCAGTTTTGAGTTTCAGTTTATGGACTTTCTTTCCATGTCTTCTAATCATCTTTGTAATGTTTGTTATTGTAATTCAGTTCTCACATCTAAATATTTATGTCACAATGTAATTAATTAATTAATCGTAATAATCTTTCCATTTGTAAAAGGGAGCCTTGTTTGATACAATATGTATTCCACCTATTTCAAATATTTTGTTTAACTATTTCTATACCATTAATAGCTCTTATATTATGGTGTTATCTGTATGTTAATTGTTTGCTGCTAATTGTTTAAAATATTGTTTGTCTTAGATTAGCCCTTAATTCCTTTCTGAATGTTTTTAATGAAAGTGCATCGTATTGTGGGTAATGCCCCTGATATTAAAAATCACTAATTTTTAAATTTTTATGAAAATTCTCCCACATTAGTACTTCACCTCTCCTGGTATTATGGAGTTCTGTTATTATTTTTATATGCTTGTACATGCTGACTGTGAACATCAGATTTTATTTCCCATACATATTTATCCTATCTCTGTTTATGCTTCTGTTGTATTCAGAATGATTTTCTTAAGACCTGTTACGTAAAATTCTTCATATATTCCTCAATTTTTAAATTATCCTTTCCAATTTTTTTATTGCATTCATCTAATTTTGTACTGTTTCTCTCATTTTTGTAGATCTTCGTTTGTTGCTCTTAGAATTAATTGCCTTTTTAGTTTTTCCATTCTAATTTACTCCTTTACTTTCTGGTATATGTAGTATGACAAATTACTGTGATTGTGAATAGAATGAGTCTCAAGATTTTAATGGCTTTACATGTTTTCAGCATACCTGAATACAAAAAAATGGTATTTTGGAATGCCACCTGCCTGTCTGTATGCATGTGCATGCACCATGCTTGCACCCCTGTGGTGTACAGATCTCTTTATATATGTCGTTCAAGAGTTTATTCATCATAAGTCATTGCCTGGTGGATATGAACACTAGCTCCAAAAATAGGAGCCGTTTATAGGGGGCCCCGTATATAAAATCACACTTTTCTGAAAATCAGCTATACTGATTTTGATTTAATTTCAGTATTTTATGGAGACCATCTCCCCTAAGTATATTTGCATAGGTGGTATCATCAGGAAAGTAATGCTATGCCTTCTAGCAGTGTAAAAGCAAAATGTCAGTTTTCTTGAGCATAGCTAATCTCTGCTGCATGCGTTATGCTGGTTTCTTGTTTGGCTTACATGTTCTTCCAATATGTCAGTAGTCTTTCGGCAGACTATATGGTATAACATCCCAGAAGACAACTCTTCAATGAACATTTTTGTTCACGCATTTTTTCCCAGCTTTGTGATACATTCCTTACCCCACACCCATCTTAATTTAATAACCCAATAATGAAGCTGGAAGTTCAGCTTCTAGAGCTCCTTTACTTGTTCTCGGGGCTTGCTCATTTCCATAGGTTTTCAATTCTAATGCTTTATTGTTAATTATTCCAACCCATTGCCTTATAATTCTTTCATTCTGTCATGTTATGAATTCCTTCCAGCTCCCATGCTTTTTGGTCTGCTCTTTCCATGATTGTATCCAGTAAATCTGTTATTCTGCCTATGTGCTCGCATAGCACAGTAGACCACTGTAAGTCGTGGTGCAAGGGCCAAGAAGGCCCACCCCTTATACATTCATGTGCTCGCATTCATTCTTTATGTTCATAACTGCAACATTTTATTTTCTGTCCTCTGTACAATGTCTTATTTTCCATACCTTACACTGTATTAGTCTTATGGTTGTGAAATGTTCTGAATGTGTACTTCACTTATTTTCAGAGAAGTTGCTCAGAATTTTCACCATGTATATTGTGTACTTTAATCTAGTCCTCCTGTTTCTTTAATTCCAATCATTGATTTTCAGGACATATATTTGGAACGTCATAAAAGGGAAGAAGAGCGTCGCAAGGCTGTGACATTATTAAGCAAGAAGTCACCTAAGTCACACCACTTAACAATTGAACAGCGTCAATACCAGATGAAAATAAAGGAGTTTCGGACAAAATCTGAGCGACGTAATAATAACAATAATAGTGATCCTGAAACTGACAGCAGTGCACCTGAAGAGAAAGATCGGGAACGTGAACCACGTCTTACAAACATCACGTCTGAGTATGATCTTAAACTATTTCAAGAAGCCCAAGCTGCTGCCAGTGAAAAAATTGTAAGTTCTGCATGGTTATCCACCTGCTGTCTCCACGATTCAGGGTCTTGTATGGGGATTTTATAGGCATTTAACTAGTCAAGAACTCATACTTTTATGGAACCTTGCAGTTTATCATTGTGTTTTGAATACTTGCCTCTGGACCCCATGATGAGCCAGTTCATTCCTGTTCATAATTTCATACCAATTTTTCTGAAATTACATTTAGTATTATCCTCTTACAAGTGCCTCTGCCTATGAAGTGAACTTGTTCCTTGAAGGGTTTCAACTAAAATTCTGTATGCAGTTTTTGTCTCCTTCACATACAGGGTGTCCCAGGAGGAATGGACCTAACTTCAGGAGGGTGTTCCTTATGTTAAAGTATGCCGATATAACCCAAAACACCTATGTTCAAAGTTGAACGGTTACGGAGATAATGGCCAGAGAAGTGTGAAACTTTGACCGGTGTTACACACTTGTTGATTACAAAATACATATTAAAACTGGCATGAATATGTGGATTCTGTAATGTTAATAATGTATGTAACATCAAACTAACTTGTGAGTGATGTGAAGCCATAAAATTGAAGTACGAAATACTCGCTCGCCATGTCATAATTGTCCTTAGGGTTTCCAAGCACTATACATGACACATGACTGGCGAGCGATGACGTAATATGGCTGACTGCGCTATAAGCCGACCACATAACTGTAAACGTACATTCACAGAAAATCTCTTTTGGAATTTTGTTTCCATTATCTAATGTGGATTATTATGGGACCACGTATGAATATTTCGTAAATTATTTACACCGTCCCGGGTAAACGACGCCTCATCACTGAATAAAATGATGCTTAACAGTTGAGGATGAGCTTTTATCCAGTGCAGAAATCCATACGTTGTGCATGGTCGCCTGGTTCCAGATGTTGTACCCTTTGATCATGGTAAGGATACAGCTCTTCATCATGTAAAGTTCGCCACACCTGCATACGTGATACGCCGATGCGAGAGGCCATTCTACGAGTGGACAGACGCGGAATTCTCTCGACCATCTCAAGAACGTTCTCTCGTGTGTTTCTCATTTGTACATCCTCCCTTTCCGACTGCACAGAAACACTCGGAAGAGAACCAGTCACACGCAATGCCTGGTGAATTCGCGTAAATACACGTCGAGATGGAATCCTTCGATCGGGAAAACGCCTTTGGTACTCTTCAACAGCAGCACATGCATTGCCACCGCAAAATCCATACACAAAATGCATATCACAATATTCAACGTGTGAAAACACAAAAGGCATTTCAGCAACACCGCACAACTACACATAATTTACTAACCATTCACGACCCCGCCGCAACATAATCTGTAGGCTCTGTAGGTAGTGCATGAGATTGCGGCTAGTGTGACATCACAGCACTCAAGGACAAACAGATAACAGTCACAGCTGATAGGTATAGTCCGTGAACCCGCAAAAAGACCACACTTTTCTCGGGCCATTATCTCCGTAACCCTTCAACTTTGGACATAGGTGTTTTGGGTTATATCGGCATACTTTAACATAAGGAACACCCTCCCGAAGTTTGGTCCCTTCCTCCTGGGACATCCTGTATATAGTATGTTTCGCGCACCTCAGCATTTGCAATTTAATCCCTATCATTGGTATGTTGAGAGTAAGAATTGCAAAGTTCCTGAGTATGTGGCTTCTTCTTCTCTGGTAGATGCAAATATATATTTTGCTGAATGAAGAAAACTTGCATGTTACATTGACCTTATGGAGCAAAACCTTATTTAAGGTTTCTTCAAGGACCAATGATTTTAACACTAGCCAGAAGAAACTCTTAAGTGGAGGTCATTTAACATTGTGATTATAGATCTCGTTTCAATGAAATTTTACATTATATGTGAGAAACCCTCAAATTGGGTAAATTGGGCAAGACCTGCTTTAAATATTTGTTAAATGTGATGTTAATTATAATATTGACATATGATCAGCCTACCTGATATAACCTGTTATCAAATGCCGACTTGTTGGAAATACTCTAATTTAATTAAAACATGAAAGTATATTCAGATGTCAGGAACATATATTTGTTTTTACAGATGAGGCTTAAGTGACTGTTCACTTTGATCTCTAACATATTTATAAATAATATGTGTGAGATTAACCCTATAGAAATATAGCTGTGTAAGTGCGGTGTTCTCCCAGTGCACTGTGTCATTTTTCTAATCTACAAATCCTTAGTAAGCAGTATGATATGAAAATATTGTGAAGGCAGATTTGAAAGCAGAGTATCTGAACTGATGTAAAAGTGAGTCTTTCAGATTTAAGTGTAGAACACTTTCAGGCATTAACTTTTGGGTACTTTTTTATTATCTCATACCTTAAAATTTGTATGACTTTTTTGTTATTGGACACAGATGTTTAAAATTTTCACAGATGACTGTACACACTGGAGATATATGTTTGTTACATTATACATGTCCCATGTTATGTTCCAGAAGATATTGAGCTTTATGCAAACAAAATTATTCAGAACTTGCTAAGAGTATCTGTACAGGTGGCTTCAGTTTCCAATTGGATGGCAGTTTTCAGTTCTGGAATTGCATGCAGGTTTTTTGGAAACACCTGAACATTAAAGATGCCTGGATTGTCTTCCGGTATCCCTCCTTACATCCTCACAAGTATATAACATCTCACTATTCCATCTTCCTGTAGTGGCTGACACAGCTGAATTTTGTACAGAAATGACAAATTTTCCATGAAATTCTGGTTGAGCCCCCAATGTGTTGTGCTAAGTGTTGCACACTTTGTCTTGGATGCCACCACTGCTGCACCAGCAATTTCTTGTGTATGCACTGTGTTTAGTCCCTCCGAACTTTTATCACACACCTGATGTTGCTGGAGGATCTTTAACAATGCAGTAGATAATAGCCTCTCTTGATAGTGCAACATGAACAGAAAACTCTCAGTGATCCTATCTCACCACCACAAGACAAGAACCATCAGAAAGAGTAAAAGGTTTTGATGATAAACGCTTTCTGATCCATCATATTCAGCGCCATTTCATTGCTCAGTTCAGCATTTCCAGTGGCAACATACAAATTTCCCACTTGTGTAGAACAGTCTTTGAAAGTTATATGCAGTTGTGTTCAATAACAAAGAAGTTACACTAATTTTACAATGTCAGATGACAAAGAAGACATCCTGTGCTTTGGAGGCAACATTTCTTATGAACTGAGGTCTGGGAACTGTTTACACAACAATAAAGTAAATTAAATCATAATAAAACCTATAAAAATCAATAAAAATATCAGTGGTGTAATCAGTTTTATTGTCTCATTGAACCATTATGGACACGCGATAACATAGTTGCTTGAGGCACTATGTTACAAGCCTGAAGGTCGCGGGATCGAATCCCGACGAGGTGGATTTTTCAGTTTACCTAATCCTTCCAGCCGCACTGGCCCTGGAGTCGACTCAGCCTCTAACAGAAATGAGTACCAGGAATATTCTTGGGGGTAAAGGGCGGCTGGTGTGTAAGGCTGACAACCTTACCGCCATCTGTGAGTCGACTGTCTAAAAATGTGGGAGCCCTGACATCTCACAACCCTATGGGCATCCAGGGCCTGTTACAGGGATAGCTTTACTTACTTCTTTACTTTACATTGAACCATTACATGTTTTGGTTCATGGATCATCGTCAGATGGTTTGTAAATAAATAAATAAAATGGATTATTATTGAACTCAAGTTAAATGGATCCATTTTTACAATTACATTTTTATTAAAAATGAAAAAATGTGTGTACTGGAATGGAATGGAGAACCAGGGTTCAATTTCCAACAAGACAGATACTTTTTTCTTCCCTACTGCATCCTGACCAGCTCTTAGGACTGCCTAGATTTGGTTCCAGGGGTTACCAGGAGCTCTTCCATTTGGGGTAAAGCTGACCACTCATCTCCATCTAGTGCCAAGGTTAACTGTGTCTTCAGCTGTGTCTCCTGTCCCCCATATTGCTGCATGACATGATGCTTAATTAAGCTCAGAGACAGCTTTGCCATTTACTAGAATGGATTACAGTGCTTTATTTATAGTTCATGATTTATTTATCAACACTGTCAGCATCTCGGGTTATGTATGGTTGAGTGATGATTGGATGGCAGTGAATAATGAATTGCAAAGAATATGGAAGGAAGCAGTCATGGCCTAATTTGTAGATACTAACCTGGCATCTGCCTGGAAAAAGTGATGAAAATCTGAACATGAATCAGAAGTACTATAACAGAGCCCCAAAATTATTTCATAAAGGAGTGAATAAGGTTTTAATAAGGGGATATTCAAGATCAGTTACATATTTAAGTAACCTAGCCAGATTTATTTATTGTATAGACTGATCTGTCAACTCCAGTATTTTTGTATATTTTTTCTGTCTAATTTAGGAAGAGGACTTGAAAAGCCTACCTCATGTGAAAGGTACAAAATACATTGAAATAGGAAAGTTTGAAGTTGAAGTATGGTACCAGAGCCCCTATCCAGAGGACTATGCCCGGGTACCCAAATTGTATCTGTGTGAATATTGCCTTCGGTACATGAAAAGTCGTACTATTCTGAAGAGGCACACCGTTAAATGTGTATGGAGGCACCCACCAGGAGAAGAAGTGTACAGGTTTGTGATCATTAATTAAGAAACAAATCCATCTGGCCCCACTATGGCCCTGGGGTCAACTCAGCCTGTAACAGAAATGAGTACCAGGAATTTATTAAATAATTTTCCTGGGGAGTAAAGCGCGGCTGTCGCATAAGGCTGACAACCTTACTAGCATCTTTGAGCCGATTGTCTAGATAATGTGTGACCCTCAACATCTCAGCCCTATGGGCCTTCATGGCCTGTTACAGGGATAGCTTTACTTTTTTACTGGCTAGCCATAAAATTTAACAGTGCTAACACAAACATCCATCCTGGACCTAGTTCTGAAGATCCGTTTTTAATTTGGTTTCCCTTTCTGTGACTAGAGAGGCTTATGGTGCTGTCTTGCTGTTTGTATGTCTTTTGGCCCCCTCCTTCCACACTAATTTTTTTAATCACTTTGCACATGGAAAAACTGGTACAGACATCATATGACTGGAAGCTAACACACCTTGTGTTTATAATGCACTGTCAGTAAAACCAACTTTACAGTCAGCAGTGCCAAATAATTGAAAATACTGTAGCAAGTAAATAAGGTAGATACCATAAAGAAAAACACAAACATTAATTGACGCAAGTAAAGAGGTTCGTCTAGAAGTAAACACAGAGAGAACTAAGTATATGTTGCTGGCTCGTCACCAAAATGCAGGGCAAAATCATGACATAAAAATAGGAAACAGATGTTCTGAAAATGTGGCACAATTCAGATATTTGGGAACAATGATAACAGATCGAAACCTGATTCAGGAGGAAATTAAGAGGAGATTACTCTTGGGTAATGCTTGCTACCATTCAGTCCAGAACCTTTTGTCTTCTCGTCTGCTGTCCAAAAACATAAAAATTAGAATATACAAAACCATAATTTTGCCTGTGGTTCTCTATGGGTGTAAAACTTGGTCTCTGACATTAAGGGAGGAACATAAACCAAGGGTGTTTGAGAACAGAGTGTTGAGGAGAATATTTAAACCGAAGAGGGATGAAGTGACAGGAGGTTGGAGAAAACTGCATAATGAGAAGCTTCATAACTTGTACTCTTCTCCAAGTATAATTAGAATGATCAAGTCAAGGAGGATGAGGTGGGCAGGGTATGTAGCATGAATGGGGAGACAAATGCATATAGGATATTGCTGGGAAAGCCAGAAGGAAATAGACCACTGGGAAGACCAAGGTGTAGATGGGTGGACAATATTAGAATGGATCTTAGAGAGATAGGATGGGATAGTGATGATTGGATTGATCTGGCTCAGGATAAGGACCAGTGGAGGCCTCTTGTGAAAACGGTAATGAACCTTCAAGTTTCATAAACTGCTGGGAAATTCTTGAGTAGCTGCAGAATTGGCGGCTCCTCCAGAAGGGCTCAGCTCCATGAGTAAGTAAGTAAGTAAGTAGATCAGTGATAGTGTTATAGTTACTTGTCGTTGGGAGTTGTGTATAAAACCCTCTTGATAACCATTCCTATGCATGTCAGCACTGATTTTTTAGTGTAAAAGATTTCTAAGAATTGTGCAACCCTTGTTACTGTGATTTGCTTCTATAGAAATAAACAGTAACATAACATTCAATGGGATTTTGTGAGAGTTAGTAGGTTAGTAGGCTCAGTAGGTTTCTAACAGGGACATGTAAACATGTCTTATGATGTACAACTGTTGCTTGACACACACATGCTATACTTTCTTCTTAAGGAGGCTTGGTGTGCCTGAGTAGCAAAGTCTGGAGTTTAAGACCACCTGGATCCATTTCAGATTTTGCTGCATACTTTTTTTTCTTTCCCCTCTGAAAAAAGTAACATTTTCTGAATATTGGAGTTACCAGGCCCCCATCTACCCACCTATTACAAGAAAATAACCTTAAAAATTTGATTCCTTCACAGGATCAGTGCAGGCAAAAGCCACATGACAATGTTAACCACATTTTCATTCCTCTTAATCAAAGAAGAAGTATGAAAGTCTCTTCATAGGTTATAGGACCTCTGCCCATGTATGAAATTGATTTCCTTGACATTTACTGCTTTCGGTGTTCTTCATTGGATGGCAGTCATTCTGTGCCCTGCTCTTTGGAGTGTTATATTGAAGGATCTGAGTGTTACATTATTATTGCTTGCAGGAAAGAAAAGATATCAGTTTGGGAAGTGGATGGCAAACGCTACAAGCAGTATTGTCAAAACCTCTGCCTTTTAGCCAAGTTCTTCCTGGACCACAAAACGCTCTACTATGATGTAGAACCCTTCCTCTTTTATGTTATGACTATAGGGGACGCCGAGGGATGTCACACTGTCGGCTACTTCAGCAAGGTAGGCTTGCTGTATTTGCAGTATTTGTCTTTGTCTTTGTCTTCCACTTCTAGCACAGTATAGTTTTACTTCACTATAGACTGGATCTAGTGGTATATATAGTTACAAAATGGCTCTACATTTTTGCAGCGGACAGTTTTAGTGTGTCACTAAGTACTGGTATATAGCACATTATTACTATTAAACCTCTATTATAAAAACGAATTATTAAGGAATGTTTCCTGTTGTGTGCTAGTTTTCGTTTTTTTCTTTGAAATACAGCAGAAATAAACCAAATAACTCACTCAAATTCCACTGTGCATATCTGAGTTTATTTGGTTGTACAGCATTGCTTCATATTTTGGTTCATGGAACCATCATCAGGCTATACATAGACAAATCTTACACTACTGAATTGTGCGTTCTAAATGGATCCATAAATTCTGCTCTTTGTCAAGTGTTATGAATAAAATGTTAATATTGGCGATTATCTTGATTCAAAAATGTTGTGTAGGTGATGTAATTGTCTTCTCTTATGTTGTTTATAATTACAAAGTCAATAGAAAGTCCGTCGAGTGTAACAATGTTTTTAGGTCACTTCTCTATCACTTTTGCCTTACATGTTTCGGTTTAATAAAACCATCATCAGAGGCACATATTACAAACACATGAAAACACTGGCGTTGTTTAAATGTACACAGTATATATGCTGCGTGGACGCTGCTACAAATATCGATGTGTAAAAGCACAACACTTGCTAGGAATATTGAATGCACGTTCAACTCTCGCATTCCATCCGAAATTGCCCTCAAATTAAACCGTCAATATTAAAATATTTAAAAGTTTAAAACATTGAAGTAAAATGTTAGGCTCCTCCTTGTTAATTCATCCCGATGATGGGAGATGT
Source organism: Cryptotermes secundus (assembly GCF_002891405.2). Lineage (NCBI taxonomy): Eukaryota > Metazoa > Arthropoda > Insecta > Blattodea > Kalotermitidae > Cryptotermes > Cryptotermes secundus. The sequence continues at coordinate 3,753,964 of NW_019741981.1, forward strand.
CAGCTTGAGGTTGTATAGGCTTATGGTCAGATGTTTCCTATGCGTTGTGTGTTGTACTGCAAACCAACTGTAACGGACCAAAAATGAAACAATTCAAAAAATTGTTTATAATGTTGATATTTGGTGGTGGGTCATAGTTGGGCATGTTGAGTGTGTTATTGGATATGCAGTCTTTGTCCAAGCGTACGCTGTTATGTCTGCTTTCATCACTCGTCAAATCCCAGGAAAAACAAAAACTCACATATATATATACAAAAATGGATCATTCTGTAATTCACATTGGAGCACATGATAGCATAGTTGGTTGAGGCACTATGCTACAAGCCGGAAGGTTATGGGTTGGAGTCCCGATGAGATGGATTTTTTCAATTTATCAAATCCTTCCAGTCACACTATGGCCCTGGGGTTGACTCAGCCTCTGTCAGAAATGAGCTCCAGGATGCTTTCTGGGGCTATATGGGGCTGGCGCATAAGGCTGACAACCTTACCGCTATCTGTGAGCTGATTGTCTAAACAAAATGTGGGAGCCTCGACATCTCACAACCCTTATGGGCCTTCATGGCCTGTTACAGCGATAGTTTTATTTTAATTTTTTTCTTTTTACTGTAATTCACGTTATTAGCAACACATTAACAACGCATTTACTGGTAGAGAGACTCTCTATTGTCCTGCCAAAGTCTGCGCACTTTCAGGGCATCTTTAACACCATTATGTGTATGTAGCTGTTGGCTTTAATTGTGTGTCTGGTATGCTTATATTTTTTCACTTGCTATAAGATTCTGATTTAGTAAGAACTTTTCTTCATTACATTAATAAACTTTAAGATGTTAATATTTTATATAATCTGCTTTTATTACATAATTATTATGTGTGCATAACAGCTTTCTTGCATACAGTTAGTTACATTCACTGCATATCTCTCTCTATAATACAACTGCCTAGTGAGACACAACATAATGTTCATATGTTCATGTCACCTCACTATTATGTCACACTGCAGAATGAAACTGACAGACAAATTGAAGTTGATGTCTAGGTGCAATCATCATCATCAGTAATCTGTCAAGACGACAGGTCCACAGTCTCTTTCAAAACAATTCCTCCAATTAATGCGATCTAGAGCTTTCTCCTTCAAATGACAGTATCCTCTTCTGTCCCCAAGGTCATCCAGCATCTTCTTACGTCTTTTTCCTCGTCTTCTTGTCACTTCTATCCGCCCATCTATCTTTCCTTCGATAGCTTCTTTTAGAAGGCAGTTTCTGCGTAAAACATGACCAATCCAATTAGCCTTCCGTTTTCTTATTTCATGTAGGATATTCCTCTGCTCACTGACTCTAATTAACACTTCTTCATTTCTCACATAATCGGTCCAACTGATCTTCTCCATTCTTCTCCAACACCACATTTCGAAACTTTCCAGATGTTTCTGATCTACTGCCCTAAGTGTCCATGTTTCAGCCCCATACAGAGCTATGCTCCAAATGTAGCATTTCACTAGTTTCTTCCTCAAATTTAAGTCCAATTTGCTGGTAAAAAGATTCTTCTTCTTGCTAAATGCAGCTTTTGCCATGGCAATCCTGGATTTAATTTCACAAGTACACCTTCCATCATCTGTTAACAAGCTACCCAAATATTTAAAACATTTCACATTCTCCACTTGTTTTTGGTCTATCTTTATTGTGACTGGGGTTGGTTGTCAATACAGTCCCATAAAATTCTATTTGAACAATCAGTAGATTAGTTAAAGGCAAATGTTAATCTAAATGCAAGGAAATGGTAGAAGTTGGTTACAACTTCTTCCACAATATTACGCTTAATACACTCAACTCTTGATTATCCGGGATAATGGTAATACTGTACCTTCATAATACTATAGGCCTGCCTGTATTTAAATTTATTCAACCTCATTTTATGTCATCTCATGGCTTATGTAATACTTTTTCGCATTACACTGAAGTATGAATTAGTTATTTCAATCACAGTGTTCGACAACATCCAACACTTTTTATGAATATTCACACTTAACACTTAAAAAAAATTGATATTGTCGTTTGCTTTTTCGCGGCATTTTCTTTTTACGGATATCCGTACGAAGCCTCCGTAATATTAGCTTGTCACTTAATAAACTGTTCTCTTCACTCTCAAGATAGTCTAGTCAGGATTCCAAATGATTAAGAGCAGCACCATGTGATACTTTCTTACTACCAGCACTGTCCACCTCTTCCTCATTCTCACTTTCTTCCCGCTCTTCTGGCTGCACCCCCACTGAACTTACGGTTTCATCACTGCTTAACATTTCGAAGCCCGGCTCACACGAGTTTCTGTTGAATACTTAACAAAACACGCTTCCTTTTGCACCCTGACATTTTGCTAACGCACTTGAAGATCGATACCAGGAGACTAACTGGGGCGATGTATCTGTCCTTGAAACTTTCCACAAATCCTTGCATTCTTTCACCCCTACCCTAGAACACTGTGTTAGCATAACGGTACCAAAAAATTCAGAGCTCAGTTCACACTAGCGTGAAAATAGTGTTACAACTCACCATGAGAAACAAAAATGAATGAATATTAAACAACATATAAGCCTCAAAAAAGCCCTGGTTAAGCCGCAAACCGGTTTATCTGCCCCTGGATAATCGAGAGTTGAGTGTAATATGTTACTAAAGCTACAGTCTAAGCATAACCTTCAAGGCTGAGGGGCATAACCTTAAACTTTTTGGTTGAAGGGGCACTGGGATATTTCCTTTACAGTGAAGCACACTTTGGTTCAGGTTGGTAGTGATGCACCAATGATTCTTCCTCAGTAATAATCCTGTTAACTACATCTTCTCCTTCATCTGCACACCATAAGAGACGTTACAAGGAAAGATCTATTAGGTTATTTTTTTTGATCCATCAGTTCTCTGGGCACACATCATGGCTTATAATTCCAAAACTTCAAATGATCATGCATTATGCTGTATGCTAAACCATGGGAACAGTTGCCATTGCTACACTGTCTATTGCTATCCTCCTGTCAGCTCAAATCAACTCTTCCACCAGCTGCACAGTTGTTTCTGTCACAATCTCAACAGGGTGACTTTGCCGGGTATTGTCTGTGACTTTTGAACATCCTCGAGAGAATTTCTTGACCAAGTTGTGAACCACTTTCCACCATAAACAGGAAACATTTCTGTATGAATATCCTTTGCATTGAGTCCTTTTACCTGGAAAACACATGACAGAAGGCTGCTCCTTGGTAGTACATCCCTCAAGCACAGTCTTAATTTTAACTACTGAAACCAGCCTCTCAACCTGTGCATGCACATCTGGTGCGTATACTCTCATGAAGGCTAGACTGTGCCACTACCTAGTGATACATGTAGAACACGTATTACGCCCATTACAGCTGTTTTATTTCCATTTGAGACCTATTTACTGACTCTCCCTCATATGCTCGAAAGAAGTGAATGTCTTACAGATTGAACAAAACATCACCTGCAGGAAATACAAGGAATCTGTCCACATGTCTCTGGTAGACCATCTGATCAGTCAACCTAGCTTGGGAATCTCTCCCATCTGGACTCCCATTATCACAGCAGAAGTCAGAAAACTACAACTCTGCCCAGTATGGGTTATTTGTGAATTTTTTTTTGTGTGTTGGTACCTTACAGAGAATTTGTCTCTTTAGTGGCGACTTCTGTTCCTATAGTGCTCTAGTTTTAACAACAGCCATGAAACTGTGCATCGACATAGGTACTAGGCNGTGGGTTATTTGTGAAAATTTTTTTTTGTGTTGGTACCTTACAGAGAATTTGTCTCTTTAGTGACTACTTCTGTTCCTATAGTGCTCTGGTTTTAACAACAGCCATGAAACTGTGCATCGACATAGGTACTAGGCCTCATATGTGTAGACTTTTTTAATGATTTTAATGTTTGTCTTAACTCTGGCAGATGGTTTATGCTGTGCTTGGTTTATGTCTTGTATTGGTGCTGGTGTCCAGAGATAGGGACTAGTTCTATCGATCAGTTATGTGGTATCTGTTATGACTGCAATGTTGAGTGAGACTAAATCGTGAACAGTGAAGGGTATGCTGTAAGAACTGAACCACCATACACCATAATGATGGGCGTTTTAGTGCGCTGGTTATTATATTGGCAGAGAACAGTTTGGTACCATGTACAGAGATATACAGGAAGTGCACAAAATAATTGAAGCACCAAGAATCTGAGGAATAGAATTTGTTTGTGTTGACTGTGTACATTGCAAGAACTTGCCAGTGCATTAGTGATTGTGTTGAGTGACAGTACATGTAAAAGAATCAGAAAGTTGGATACTTGTCTGATTTTGAAAGAGGACATATTGTTGGTGTGCGTTTAGTTGGAGCATCTGTGACAAAAATTGCCACAGTATTAAATGTATCAAGAGCAGCAGTTTCTAAGGTTATGTTGCCATACATGAATCATGAGAAGGTAACATCAACGAAGAGAAACATTGAGCAAAAATCAATATTGACAGAAATATCGTCATACATTGAGAAGGATTATTTTGAAAAATCACAGATCTACTGTGGCACAGGTGACAGTTGAACTGAATATTCGTCTTGAAGATCCTGTTTCCACAAAAATTATCCAACATGAGCTCCACAAATGGAGCATTCACGGTAGGGCTGCAATTATTAAACCTCCGATTATTGAAAGGAATACTCAGGTGTCATGAACATGAAACCTGGACATTAAACAACTGGAAATGCTTGTCTGATATGGTCAGATGAGTTGTCCTTCACACTCATCTCTGCATCAGGAAGAGTTTACGTTTGAAGAACATCCAAAAGAGCCTACAGTCCTGCCTGGTTCCAACAGTGAAACACATGGAAGGTACTAAAATAAATCATAAAGAAAACCGATGTGTGGATATGGACTGCATTCACTTTGCATAAGACATGGACCACTGGGAGGACCTTGTGAACACAGCAACGAACTTTAATGTTGCCTAGAAGGTGGGGAATTTCTTGGCTAGCAGCTGGAATATTACTTTCTCAGGGCGAAATCTGCTCCATGGAAGTAGACATATTGCAGTTATATGTATAATAAAATATATACCAAGTTTTTGTGAGGTAAGCTGCTGAGAAAATGTAATACAAGTTCTGTTAGAACCTATGACAGACCAACATAGATGAAAATAATGTTCAAACAATTTTTAGTTTAAGTCCCCCAAGACTGAATTTCGTAAAGATCCATTCATAAATTCGTTTTCATCAGCACAAGTTATGTCACGTCAAACTGTAGAATGATCGTGAATGACGGTGAACGGTAAAGAATGTGTAAGTAATTGTGCCTACCATTAAGGTACTGTCCCAGTATTTGCACAGAAGATGCGAGAGAGACTACGAAGACATGAGGTTTGCCGGTTTCTATGCCAATATGTTCCTGAAATCTCTCTCGAATACAAAACAGGAGTGCCAACCACTTGACAGGGACATCTGTTGAATTTTGGAGATGAAACATGGGGATAAGACCTCCCCATTTCACATAAGGTTTAACTGTGAATACAGATCCTAACGTATACGGAATACAAGGACACTAATTCAAAGCTCTTCAAGTAAAAATTACTTGAGTAGCTAAAATATTTTAATTATTTAAATGCATAAAATGAGGTACAGGGATTCAATTAGAGAATGTAGATTCTCCCATACCGGAAGAGGGAAAGAAAGCAGCCAGTAATTCATTTACAAACTCCGCGAAGTTCTTGTATCCTTGGACCATTAGAAGTGCAGCAGCAATTCGTCACCTCAGTTCTTAATGGTTCTATCTACAGTTCTTATTATTTTTCAGGTTATAAATGCATTTAGTTCCTTACAGCATAAGGCCTGCATACCCATGATTAAATTGAGTACAGTCACAGTATAAATTAGAAAGAGAACGTTCTCTTTAATTATGTTTCTTGTGTTAAACTATTCACATTTCATACGTCGTACCTTTCTTTCCTTTATTCCACAAAATGTGGATGTAGATCCATTAAGGACTAAGGAAATAAACTAATGATCAGTCTTCCACTAAAGCTCCCTGGGCATTAGCATTGATATAAACACGCAAGAAGGGTTCATAGCTGCAAGTATTTCACCATTTAAATTAACTACTACGCCTGGTTCATAGGAGGTGAAGATTCACATTCCCACAGAGGAGACAGACTCTGTCACCCATTCTAGAGAAAGTGCAGAGGGCTCCAGAACCATTTTGTCGAAAGGGTAAACCGTGGCCCTGCCTAGAGAAGGGATCCTTTCGGCGTTTATAAATTCATGTGACTCGAATATTTTACAACGCTGTATCAGTTTCAGAGGTTTTTTTCCCCCAATGGCTCTTCCAGCACATTCAGGGCCCTGGCCTCTGATTCAGTTCCGTAATCATTTTTCACAGACGGTAGGACTCCTTGGACCGGTGATCGTCCCGTCACAAGGCCGCTACCTAAACACAGGACAACACACATAATAAACGCATACACGCACCAAACATCCATGTCTTGGTGGGATCCGAACCCACGATCCCAGCGTCCGCGAGAGCGAAGACAGTTTATGCCTCAGACTGCGCGGATACGGTGACCGGCAGCTTCAGAGGCTACCTACTGCTTAATACGAAGTTGATTATGATGAATTTATAACCGTATGAAAGAAGTGGTTATATATAGTACAAAATCTTTGCTTGTAGGATTTGAAGAAAATCACGAATAATCCCAGTATCACGAGATTCGAAAGTGGGTACCTCGCAGAGACACATCATGTTTTGTCCCTGAGCCATCCTGCCCAGTTTGAGATGTTACTGCATTGTAGAACCTATTGTATTCTTGAATTCGACAATAAATATATTTTTAGAAGCGTTTCGTCGTGGCCAAATTATTGGACCGAAATCTATTAAATCCGGTATGGTAGACGTACGGTAAATTTTGTCAAGCCATTTTGAAACATATGGCACCCATTAAATCCATAATTTGTGCAGCCTAATAATATTGAGTAGTACAAATTATGAAGTTCCTCAATGTGTCAATGTTCTCCAATCCGTGTTACTGGAGCACCCATAAGATTATGTCTACTGCTTGTGAACCTGTTACTGGTGTTGTGATAAAGGTACGCTTTCCTGTTATTAGCTTACTTTCCTAGTTCCATACGAAAGTACAGACATCATGTCCGCGTGCTTGTTTCCCCCTTATTACATCTAAAATCATCGATGACGTATTTTCATGAAGGTTGGTATGAACTCCATGCGGTAAGACATACGAATAACAAAGCACAACGTGAAAAGTAATGAACTCGGGTCAAAGAATATCCTAGCGTTCGAGCGGACGAAGACAGTTCATGCCTTAGACCACGAGGCCACTGTTATCGGCAAGTCAAAGAATATGAAACTTCTAAAATAATAAATTAATAACCAACGTGACAAAGAAAGGAACACAATAAAGTAAATTAAATTAGATCATTTACAGTAAAATTCCAATGAACAGAAAAAAATCTTGCTGATAGTTTGAAGAAGAACACTTTTCAGTTCACTGCCATCAAGAACACCAACATGGCGGCCGAATGAACTTTGGTAATGGAAGTGACGTCAACGCCACTTAATGCTAGTTGGCGAAATTGTGTATGGTAATAGAGCTCCAAAAAATATGTATTGCCTTTTTAGTTTTTCTTTGTAGAATATATATCGTGTGCGGGAGGCACGATGCTGGGTTTGATAGCTGTAAGTAGAGTAACATTGAAGCCATGAAGATTAAGTGTTATATTGAGAGACACGTTCCATCTGAGGCATTCTTTCTGCTGGGAAGTCAACGGCGCATTAGAAATTCAACCGAAGCCTGTACTAACGGAATTTTTACTTACTGAGTCTATGAATAAAAACGCTATACGTATACGTGTACGTAATTATTTTAAATGGCTTTGTTTCTACAGCGTGACACCCTGTATTCTAACAGACCGTTTCGAGGGAACGTACTTCCCCTATCTAAAATGTACTCTGAAGATGGATATAGCACACTCCTCCGAAACGACTGTAATGATCTGCCAGACACACGGTAACTGTCACGCAAAACTTGGAGGTTCTCACAGCGGTGGTTATGAAGAGTTCTGTTTTCTGAGATATAATGCCGTGTAGTCCGTGGAAGGTCAACCGACGTTTCGGAGGAACGTCTCCATATTTAATCAGAGCTCTGCTTTCTGCCTGCTTCACGCTTGTTTCTTGTTTGGCGTATTGTCCGACCCTGAAGATAGAGGCGAAATGTTCCTCCGAAACGTCAGTTGACTTTCAACGGATTATACGGCGTTATATTCCGCAATGAAAACTGGAATCTCACATGTATAATGAGCCAGCGCCAATCATGTTGTGGTAAAATGAAAGAAGAAACAGCTTTTTAAATTAATTCTGATAGGCCTGTATTGATTCCGAATTTGGGCATANCATGTTCCTCCGAAACGTCAGTTTACTTTCAACGGATTATACGGCGTTATATTCCGCCATGAAAACTGGAATCTCACATGTATAATGAGCCAGCCCCAATCAATTATGTTGTGGTAAAATGAAAGAAGAAACAGCTTCTTAAATTAATTCTGATAGGCCTGTATTGATTCCGAATTTGGGCATAAAAACAGTGCACTTGTTTTCTTTTTCATGGTGATCTTATACTTTCTGTCATATATAACTTGAGAATATTATCCATTACTGATTACACGGTCGTTCCTAGTTTATTATTCCAAGTTGCACAATAAATGCATGTTCTTAAGTCTTATAAACAAATTGAGGATAACAGAAACTGACCGTGTTTACAACTTTTGACTATGAGTTTTTAGATCAGCATACCCAGTTTATCCAAACACAGGTTATTTCTTCATATAGAGATGAGCATTTCAAGAAAAATGGACGCTATATGTTCGTCCAAGAATATTTTATTGCAATCAAGCATTTCGCATGTTTGCTACAAGTCGTATGATTTATCGTTGCAGAATCATGCAAGACGCAACTTGTCTGTTTCGCTGAACTTTGCACTGTTTACTGCCTGTTGTAGTGTCCAGTGGTTGCATACGTTGCAGCTTGCGTTTCCTCGTTGCTTTGTCATGCAGAATAAGGGCATCGGTATGTTATTATGCTAGTGCAAGGAATTGAGTGGTACTGTATTATTTCTGTTATTGCTAGTGGGGTGGGACTAAGTCCCTTGTACTCCGGCCACTTCTGGCCTATTGTACCAGCCCCAGATGATAGGTGAGGGCAATTGTGGAGCAGTTGGTGGAATGAAGATTGGCAGGGGAGACCGAAGTACTCGGAGAAACCCTGCTCCGGCGCCACTTTGTCCACCACAAATCCCACTTGACCAGATCCTGGATCGAACGCGGGCCGCCGCGGTGAGAAACCAGCGACTAACCGCTTCTATGGCACGGCCCTGAGTCGTACTGTAACTCCTAAAAGTTTGTGCCGAGTGTATATTAATACAGTTATTGTGTTTTTGGATATTATCCATGGTCCTGGTTTTTATTTAAAACGACATTTAGGGAACTGTATTCTGTCTCCGTCTTCAGGTGGAACCTACTCAGTTGGGCCTAATCGATAGAGCTAGTCCCTATCTCCGGACACCTGCACCAACACAAGATAGAATGTACATATAAACCAAGCACAACATGAACCACCTGCGAGAGTTAAGACAAACATTAAAAGCGTTAAAAAGAACTATCTCCATGCATTATTTCACGGCTATTGATAAAATAATAGTACTCTCAGAATGTGAGTCGTCACTAAAGAGAAATTCTCTGCATGATACCAACGTAAAAACACGATTTGCACACATACTGTACACTGGATGGAACTGCAGTTTCTGACTTCTGCTGCGCTAAAGGGAGTCCTGATGGGAGAGACGTCCAAGTTGGGCTGCCCATACGGATGATGTACCAGAGACATGTGCGCGGATTCCTTCTATTTCCTGAACTCCTCGTTTCGTGTTCCATTGCATGCTATTTGTCATGAGTCTCTCAATTTAGTGTCTACCACTCATCATTACCATCACAGATAACGGAATAAGCATTCCATGTGAGCAGCCTACTTGTTGCAAAGGCAAGAGGTCTGAGTACCAGGACACGGTGTAGGGTACGGGGAGGCAACACGACGCATTTTACACCTCGCCGATAGATGGAGGTTCAGGCTTCGGCCATCTAGTCAGTTTGTGTAGTGTTAAAGATTTATAGGCTTTTATTCTGGAGTGTGATGATTCGAATTCCGGCCACGTTACCGTTTATTCCGACCGAGGTGTTTCGTAATTTTCATATCTCATCAGTCTAATGCCTCCCATTTCATTACCAATTCATACTTCTTGATCAAAACCCCATGTCATTGGATGGTATACATGCTCAAGTTGTAACAGCATTGTTAAATAACCCAAGACTCGTTAAGACGTGCTGTGGGTGTTTTACATTCGCTGTTACCTTTCGATATTAGCTTATCTGTACCTCAGAACTGATCTGCATGTGATTTTCGTTTCTTCTTGAAAACGGCGGTAAGATGGTGCCTATAATGCTACATAATATGCGCCTCAGTGAAGTGATTAACTGCATGGAGCAGAGCCCTAGAGAATCAAGTTAAGTGTCCTACCCTTAATGGAACCAGAACATTCATCATCTTGTTCACAGGGGTCCGCCAGTGGTCTCTGTCCTAAGTCTGACCAATCCAGGCGACATCGTCATGCCCTATACATTAGATCAATCTTCATATTTTTCTCCCATCTACGATTAGGTTTTCCAAGTGATATATTATGCGTGCTACATGCCTCGCCAATCTTATAATTGATTTGGTTATGGTAATTATATACCGTGATGTGCACAACTTATGAAACCGCAGCCTCCTGATACTCCTCCCTTCTTAGGTCCAGGCCTCCTCGTCAGCGTCCTGTTCACTGTGTTCTTCACTTGGTGGGGTTAACCGATTTTCACGTTCATACGAAGCAAACGGCGAAGCATTGAACATCGTGGTCGAGTAGATAGAATTCTTGCTTATTAGTCGGGACGACCCGATTTCAACTCTCGGCCAGGAGACAGGCTGTCCTGTCTGGAATATTTCGTGGCGTCCTCAGCCCCTCCAGGCAAATTACACTACGAATGCTTCGTTCCACATTCTTCTATCGCTGTTCATCGTATCATTGGACCATACTATATAGGCATATTCTGAGGAATTGGCAGGGTCGATAAATAAATTAAGAGAACATTGATAATTAAATAAAACTTGCAGAAGAATAGTTTTGTATATTTTAATCTGTATTTCATACGCAAGTAAAGAGGTTGGTCTAGAAGTCAACACAGAGAAAACTAAGTACATGTTACTGTCTCATCACCAAAATGCAGGGCAAAATCATGACATAAAGATAGGAAACAGACGTTTTGAAAATGTGGCACAGTTCAGATATTTGGGAACAACGATAACAGATCGAAACCTGATTCAGGAGGAAATTAAGAGGCGATTGAACTCGGGCAATGCTTGCTACCATTCAGTCCAGAACCTTTTGTCTTCTCGTCTGTTATCCGAAAACATAAAAATTAGAATATACAAATCTATAATTTTGCCTGTGGTTCTGTATGGGTGTGAAACTTGGTCTCTGACATTGAGGGAGGAACATAGACTGAGGGTGTTTGAGAACAGAGTGTTGAGGAGAATATTTGGAGCGAAGAGAGATGAAGTGACAGGAGGTTGGAGAAAACTGCATAATGAGGAGCTTCATAACTTGTACTCTTCTCCAAGTATAATTAGAATGATCAAGTCAAGGAGGATGAGGTGGGCAGGTCATGTAGCACGAATGGGGGAGACGAGGAATGCGTATAGGATATTGGTGGGAAAACCAGAAGGAAAGAGACCACAGGGAAGACCAAGGCATAGGTGGGTGGACAGTATTAGAATGGATCTTAGAGAGATAGGATGGGATGGTATGGATTGGATAGATCTGGCTCAGGATAGGGACCAGTGGAGGGCTCTTGTGAACACGGTGATGAACCTTCGGGTTCCATAAAATGTTGGGAAATTCTTGAGTAGCTGCAGAATTGGCGGCTCCTCGAGAAGGGCTCAGCTCCATGAGTAAGTATGTCATACATTCTTAGATACAGACGGAAAGACAGAAATTTTCAAGTAAGTAATAGGATTTATTCCTCGAATTGAGTATCCTTATACTTTGTTTGTAAATAGAATTTTCATTTGTGGCTCTTGCTCCAGAATGTTTTGAAATGGATACTTTCTACCATTTTTTTGCGGTGCGTCTTTAACGAAATGAATAAATAAGGGTAATGCTGATCCTGCAGATTCATACTGTATCTATTGTTTTGCAACAGTGCACTTGTACAGTAGGTTATAATGATTTACCTGAACATCAAGGTCACTGAGGTATGCGGAATAGCATTTGGAAAATATGTGCACGTATTTGTGGTCTAGTAGTCAGAGTTCCTGGCTACAGATCCAGACGTATCGGGTTCGATTCCCGGCGCTACCAGATTATCTGAGAAGTAGTGGGTCTGGAACGGGGTCCGCTCAGCCTCGTGAGGATAATTGGAGAGCTACTTGAATGGTAAATTAGCGCCTCCGGTCTAGAAGACCGAGATTAACGGCCGTGGGAATCCGTTACTCTGACCACGCGACATCCTCTATAAGCAAAAGCTGCTGTCGCTCAGTCGGTATAGTTCGCTTGCGGGCTAAAAGCCACGGAGTTTTTAGTATTTATATGGACTAGTACAGGGCCATAGTTACATTGCGTCACCCTTCATCCCTCACAGAATGTAGCTACAATCACTTCCCTGCTACTTCTTATCATACATCTCCCTGTACGCAACCCAGAGGCCAGGTATGAATGTTCACCTATACTTAAACGTTACCATGGAAGAATTTATGAATATCTGGGCAGACTCTTAGGTAGCTTATAGAGGATGATTCTAAATTATTGTCGGGGTTTCCTTGGCCCCTAGGCGGAAACCCCGACAATAATTTAGAACCAACCTGTACTTTGAACATCTTTGCTGGTACGTCACATCTTGGGTTGTCAGACTTAGGGAGAAGAAGCCCTGTGTGTTCAGCGAGATCTCCAGGATAGCGATTGTGGGTTCCATCTCTGAAGAAAACAGAATCTAGTAACCTTCTACTTATGACGTATCGATCAACGTCACTGTTTGATGGTGACGCACCTTGAAGATGTTTTAGGTACAGAGTACTACTAGTACGACCGCCTTTGTGGTCTAGTGGTCAAGGTTCCTGGCTGCAGATCCAGAGGTATCGGGTTCGACTCCCGGCGCTACCAGATTATCTGAGAAATAGTGGGTCTGGAACGTGGTCCACTTACCCTCGTGAGGATAATTGAGGAGCTATTTCAAGGAAATAGCGGCTCCGGTGTAGAAAACCGAGATTAACGGGCGTTGGGATCCGTTACGCTAACCACGCGACATCCTCTATCCACATACGTTGGCACTAACTTCGCCGACAAGCAGCGGGCGCTCGGTCGGTGTAGTTCGCTTGTGGACTACAGGTCACGGATTTTGTTTTTGTTTGTAGTGCTAGTACTTGATTTTAATGCAGCATGGTCTCTCACTTCGAGGGAAGAACACAAATTACAAATATCTGCATCTAAGAAGGATCAGTAAGTGGACAATTAAAGAAATTACGTAAGGAGCTTTGTTATTGATAGTGATTACATGATAATTACTTTGTAATTTATTTAACGACACTTTCACTCGAACTCTGTAGCATCGAATAATGAATAATGAAATGAAACAATGTGGAAGGAAGCGACCGTCGACTTATGTAAGGTATATTTCAGTAGTTGAGTGGCCGGACTGAGGACAACCGCGAAAACCTTTAGTGATGGTGTCCCTGACGAGATTCGAATGGGGCACCTCACGGATAGAAGTCAGAAACATTACCGTTCGAGCCAGGTGATGGTATCAGAATAGTTCCATTTAGGAGGGGCCACTAGGCTGAGCTTGTAGCTCGGGTAGGTAGGCTACATACAGGTAATTATAGGGAATTTCGGTGGGCAGCCTTGTTAGGAAACACGAATTTGGAAGTTCGAGAGGGAACTGAATAAGATAAAGGGAGGAAGATTGGGACTGTCCCATGGCTGGCGATCTATGGTACGGACCGGTGACCACTAAGATAAGTCTGACGGACGTTGTGACTTCATGACTCATATCCTGACACGTAGTATTGGAATCAGGAAGTTCTACTTTCATCTGTCGAAATGTAAACACTGTTTGTAACAGTCTTCCCAATGTATGTTCCACGAAATCGTAGTGAAAAACGTATAATGGCGGACAAATTGATTGTCGCAGCGTAAATCCTTCATACACCATCATCTGTATGTTAGTGTTTCGTTACTGGATGGATGGATGGATGGATGGATGAAATCTAAGTATTTTTATTAACAGGTTCACTTCACAATTATCAAAAATATAGATTATACTAGTAGACTACAACAGCATTATTTCAGTCCATCTGTCTGTGTATGGCTAGATGGATCGGTGGATAAGTAGTGAAATAGATCGATAGAGAGAACTGCAAATACGTGTATATAGGCTGGTATCCGATTCCCGGCAGTGCAAGAATTTTCACTTTTCCGCATCGCCCAGACCGGCTCTGGGGCCCACCCAGCCTCTTACGCAGTGTGCATTGGAGGGGACTTTACCCGGGGATAAAGCGGCAGGGGCGTGAAGCTGACCATTCACATCCGTCTAGTGCCGAGGCCAAGAATGGTGGAGCTATACCTCCACTCCCCCATATGCCTTCATGGCGTAGTGCTTAACTAATTAAGCACAGGGGAAACTTTACCTTTTACCCCGCATGTTAGTCATCCGGAGAGTTTTGTCGATCGGTAGTCCGTTATGAAACACTGAAGCATCAAAGTGCTATTTATATATTTGTAATCTGATTTTGTGCCGGTCACGGTAGCCGAGCGGTCTAAGGCATGCACTGTCTTCGCTCGCTCGGAAACCGAGATCGTGGGTTCAAATCCCACTCAGGTCATGTGTATTTGTGTGCGTTTTTTTTTTTTTGTGTTTGTCTACAGGTAGAGGCCTTGCGACGAGCTGATCACTCGCTCAAGGAGTCCTACCGTATGTGTAAGATCTAGTAAACCGAAGTGAAACGGAGAGTTTCATGGAGGTAGGCCTAGGCCCAAATTGGGGCTGTAGCGCCACAGAAAAAAAAATCTGATTTTGTACGAGGTCGCAGTCTTGTCATCCATAGTTTTTAAAGCCGACCGCACTGCCCTGTGTATTTGCGACTATCGGCACGTTATACAACTTAGAACTGAACTTAAACTTGGCCTAAAT
Organism: Cryptotermes secundus; assembly: GCF_002891405.2. Classification (NCBI taxonomy): domain Eukaryota; kingdom Metazoa; phylum Arthropoda; class Insecta; order Blattodea; family Kalotermitidae; genus Cryptotermes; species Cryptotermes secundus. The sequence continues at coordinate 3,769,266 of NW_019741981.1, forward strand.
TTTGGTCCTGGCATTTCCGCCACATGACATGAAATGGCTGTTGTGGCTTGCCCCTCGTTTTTGGAAACAGGGTGAACGACCTGGGGGCGATGTTGGAGTACAGAATGAAAGCAAGGAAGAAGTAAGTAAATTCATTAATCAATAAAGACAGAAAGAGAGAGAGAGAGAAGTGAGAAAAGGGAAGGAGGGAAGCAAGAAAGAAAGATATGTGTGAACATAACGCGCCTCCCTTTACCGGGATGAAGGATGATGCCATTTTGTTAACAATAAGAAGACGTTCACCCACAGGACTAGTCTAGTGCGGGTAAGGATATCAATTTTGATGAGGTGTTGCCTCGTGGAAATGCCCCAGTGTCGCCAGTCCACGTAAACGAGTGAGTGTTGACAACTCCAATGTTAGGGAATGCACCATCGGACATTATCAGGAAGATATTCAGATAGGCCTCTTCGTTAGTTTAATTTCTTCAGTTACTTAAACGGATGTTAGTGAACATGTAAGGTTTATTGATTTCTTCTTCCAGTGTTCCTCAACCATGTGCCTTAATATTTTGAATTCAAGTGCGTCTGTAAGTTCACAAAACGTGGCAGTCCAAATAAAAGTAAGCTCTTGTTTGGCCCTGTTTTGTCATCTATGACCCTGTTTCTTTGTTAAATTGTTAGTTCCTCCTTAAATTTCATGTTTCTTTATAGGTTTTACATGATGATGATAACATTGCCCTTTAAGATCATTATTTTGTGTTTTTGTGGGGGAGAGCCTTCTAATTTTAAATAAATGGACCTATTTTTATGCAATTTGAAG